>NW_016107457.1:4247624-4302574 GCF_001604975.1 Cebus imitator
AAAAAAAAAAAAAAAAAAAAATGAATTCTTTCATATAATTTTGTCATTTCAACCCAATAAATTTCTCCTTCATCTCTGTTCCTGATCCCTGGTGTTATGAATGATAGGTTTCAGAAGCTTCCATGTTTCAGGACCTCTCCTACCTAATAGAAAACAGCTCAGATGTTTGTTATTGGTAATTAGAGTATTTAATTATTAGGTAAGAACAAGATGTTATAGATTCTTAAATTTGGCTTATTACTTGGAAATGTTATTGAGGAAATTAATAAACAGTTTTGTAATTTACTAAATTATGATATAACTTTTAGTCACATAAAAAGTGTCTAAGCTTGTCCGATAGCTGCTTCAAATTATAATTAATGATATTGCAGAACAAATTCTAAGTTAGTAGTAATATTTTGGTTAAAATATAGTAGTAGGTTTTTAACATGTATGTGACTGTAGATCTTTATTTTTGGCTGCCACATATTTGTGAATAAAACCAAACTTAAAGCAGGTAAAACTTTTATTTTCGAGTTAATTGCCCAGTGTAATTCAGATTGAATTGCATAATAATGACAGCGTTAAGTTTCTTGTTTAACAGATATGGACTGGAAATTTTTCTTTCCAGTTCGCTTTGAAAAATCTCAGATACAAGCCAGGGACTGTGTATGCACTTGTAGTCCCAGCTGCTTGGGAGGCTGAGACTGGAGGATCGTTTAAGCCCAGGAATTCAAGTCAGTCTGGCTAATAGAGCAAGATCTCCATCTCTAAAATAAAACAACTCATATATAAAATTAGAATAGTATAAATAAATACCTGTATACCAACCTACTATGTAGACTCAATGTTTTGCTATATTTGCTTTATCATATTTTTGGTTGAGCCATTTATGATTTGCAAATACTGTGACAGTTCAGCATAAATACTTTAACATGTATCGTCAAAGAATAAGGACTTTCCTGGCTGGGCACAGTGGCTCACGTCTGTAGTCTCAGCACTTTGGGGGTACCGAGACAGGTGGATCACTTGAGGTCAGGAGTTCGAGACTGGCCTGGCCAACATGTTGAAATCCTGTCTCTACAAAAATTAGCTAGATGTGTTGGCATGTGCCTGTAGTCCCAACTACACAAAAGACTGAGGCAGGAGAATCACTTGAGCCTGGAAGGCGGAGGCTGCAGTTAGCTGAGGTCATGCCATTGCATTCCAGCCTAGGTGCCAGAGTGAGACTCTGTCTCAAAATAAAAATTAAAAAAGAATAAGGACTTTTTTTTTTTTTTTTTGGATATGGAGACAGAGGACAAAATTGAAATAAAGGTACACAATTTGACCACTTCTCATTGCTCCAGGAATCTCTGTACTATCTCAAAAAAAAAAAAAAAAAAAAAAAAAAAAAGAAACTGATTCATATTAAAAGTGAATGGCTGACCATAGCATAAAGGTTAACCCATGTGAAGGGGAAGCAAGTTAAGGTAGGTCAGGCACCACAGCATAATAACGCGCATGTGGTAACAACCTCACCTACATGTCCGTCCAGCCGTGAAGTCTCATGTGTTCCATGATCCCTGTCTAGTGTGACATTTAAATTAGGATGAGATGAACCCTATGGCAGTAAGCTGCAAAATCCTCAAGATAAAAAGTGGCTCCTGGTTGTGGCTTAGAATTCAGTGACCCTTTGGGACAACCTTGGAGGTGGAGTTGGCTTTCTTCCCACTGAGTTCGTTTGTTACACAGAGTGATGGCAGTGTTTGGTTATGGTTTAGCTTTGTGATGTTTTTTTCTTGAGTGATGAAGCAATAGTAAGGGCAAAAGCTGATAGTAACATTTTGATACATATTTTTATGTTTGTGTGTCCCTGTATTTTAAGTGGCTTGTTTTTGGAAACAGCTGGTTCAAACCCTTGGTTTTACATTTGAAATATTCTTTGTTTTGTTTGCAACTATGTACTGATATATTTTTCCCACATTTACTTTTTTAAGCTCTCCAGTGATGTTTTCGTTGCCTATCCTGGGAAGATCTGTGTTTCCATTTATCAAAACAAATGGCAAGCTGGGGACCATTTAAAGTAGTTTTTTTAGTTAATAAAGCCAGGCCAATCTCCTTGTTCTGTTATGTTAAAAGTACATTACCTTTTTATTGCCAGCTCCGTATGGCTAGGTCTGTTTTCTGTCTCAGCAATCTCAGAGCTGCCCCACTTGCTTACTGTGTAGAGAATTACAAAATCATTAAGGGTGGGGCAGCACCAGCTGACTTACAGTACAAACCATTTCTCAAAATAACCACAACAGTGCAATACTGATGTGTAATTTACGTCACAGTTTGTTTTTATGAAATAGTTGGTGGCATTTTCATTTCTATTCCGGATGGAATCTTGTTCTCTTTCCCTTTTAATCAGGCATTTAATTTATTTTTATTATTAATATTTTCCACTCCTTGTTTTGGCATGTCTCCAATCTAACAGCTTTGATGAGGAGGACACACACACACACACACACACACACACACAACTGATCTTCCCTCTGACTTTTCAACATCAGTTTAACTGCAAATGTATTTTTCCCTTTGATGTGTACTAACTTTGGGTACTAAGTTTACTGCCTAAAGAGGGGTTGAAAAATACAGCAGGACACAGTACACATTAACATAAAGCTGTAACTACGAATTGATAAATCTGATGTACAACTTTGGAATTTTAAACACTTTCAACCAATTTAAGCTATTTAGTCATATGCTCTGCTGCATTTTCCTCTTACAAATGTCTTTCTGTATAATGTCCTGTAATTAGAACAGGAAATCATTGAGTAACTGCAAGATGAATAAGAGCACTTAGACTGAAAGGAAAATTACCTTCCGAGAAATTATATTCTTTTTTTTTTTTTCTGCATGTTACAATGTTGGTAATGATAGTAACAGCTGTAGCTACTCTTATCTGTAAAATTTTCATGCTTAGGTTTTCTGGAATAAAAATTTCATTTTCAGTAACAATCACAACTGCATGGACAGAAAATAGGAAATGCCTAATTGTGACAAATATTCGGTGTCACAACAGAGCAGCAATTAAAAGGAAACTTCAACATAATTGTCAATAGCAGTAAGAATTGGAATAGTTCCAGGTATATAAAGTTGATGCTTTGCCGTTGGTTGCTAGGAGCACAGTGAAAAGTATAAAGCTTTGAGAAAAGAATGTCTAATGTAATAAAGTAACAGAAGGGAGCATAAATCATTGTGAGAGCCGCTCATATTGACATTATTTTACTTAAATTGTTTCAAAACTAGACATCAAGTTTTATAACATGAGCACATTCATACTTGCTTGAAAAAAATAAAAAGAGAAAGAAAACTGTATGTTGTCTTTGAAGCACAAGGGACATTGTGTCTCAAACTTAGCCTTCATACATATTTGGAATCTTTTAAGTGAAAATCTTTAAATGTTTGTTTCTATTGGCATCCAAATGCATTTGCCCTAATACGATTAAGAGAACTAAAGGGCAAAATACTTGGCAGATTTTTCAGTTGAGGTAATTAGGTGCAGGAAGGAACATGCATATTTTTTCCACTAGGCTCTATAAAATCCTGGTGTGAAGGTTTTTTTTAAAGATTTTTTTTTTTAACTTACTGATGTTAGAAGTAGATTATAGTGGTTTTCAGTAAGCATAATAGTGTGATGTTTCCAAAACAAGCCTCATTTCACCCCAAGAATGAAAAAGAAAGTTGTATTTCTAAATTGTTGTGTAAGAGATAAAAGCAAATTTCTCCTCTAGAATTTATGTTTTCAGCCTCTGTGCATTTGGCCACCATTATCTATTTTCAAAAAATAGTATTATGGATATTTGAAAGTCAATGCTCCATTAATTCATTGTGTTTGCTATTTCATGCATCTCTCTTTGTACAAAGACAACGTGAGCAACGTGCTATTCAGAACGAAGGCCTGCTCTTACCCTTTCTCCCCAACCCCTTCCCCACCCCCAGCCCAACTCTGAGGATTAAAGCAATGGTATACAGTTACTGTTTGAAAAGCTTGGGTGGAGTCTCACATTATAATTACAGTTTCTCTGTGGAATTCTGTTTCGGACTTTGAAATATGTAAATAAGTAAAAAATTGACATTGAGAGAGGTTAACAAAACGTGTAATTATGATATAAGCACAGGATTAGAGTCATTTTGATTACACATTACAAGCAGTGTACTTTAGGTATTAACTTTTAATAGGCAAAGTTCTTTTTATTGAAGTTGAAATGAGGTTTAGTAATTTTGGGTCTCTTATTCCCTTTGAATGTTTCATTTTAAAATAGGCATTCACTTTTTTTTTGTATAGGGGAAACAGAGGAATGGGATGACATTTTAATAGAATATCATAACATGGTTTAAAATTTCAGTCTTGGGTACTAGCAATTTATTACAGATCATTTTCTGTTGACTGAAATCAAGTAGTGTATATATAACCCCACCAGCTACAACCAACTAAACAGTATTAGAAGAATACCTAAGGGTAGTACTTGGATTTCTTTCTCTCTGTGGGTGTGATTGAAAGAAAATCTTTGTTCCAGGAACGCTCTGTCTTTTTATTTTTATTTATTTCTATTTATTGAGATGGAGTCTCATTCCATCACCCAGGCTGGAGTGCAGTGGTGCAATCTCAGCTCACAGCAACCTCCACCTTTCGGGTTCAAGTGATTCTCTTGCCTTAGCCTCCTGAGTAGCTGGGACTAGAGACGTGCACTACCATGCCCAGCTAATTTTTGTATTTTTAATAGAGACAGGTTTCACCATGTTGGCCAGGATGGTCTCGATCCCTTGACCTAATGATTCGCCCTCCTCAGCCTCCCAAAGTACTGGGATTATGGTCATGAGCCACCGCACCTGGTCTTGTTTGTCTTTTACAAAACAAATGTGTAATTTATTCGTTCTTAGATTCATCTGCTTGCCCCATTATGAATTGGAAAGGGGAAAAATATCTTACACAGCATTTATTGGCCGCCCTTGTTTCATGGGTAACCTTGCACAGGAGCATTTGCTTGTGTGTATATGAAATGCGTGAGCAAGACAGAAGTAGCTGAGGAGTTTAAATAATTCTTTCTTTCTTTTTTCTTTTTGAGACAGTTTTTCTTCGTCACCAGGCGCCAGGCTGGAGTGCAGTGGCGCCATCTCGGCTCACCGCAACCTCCGCCTCCCGGGTTCAAGCAATTCTCCTGCCTCAGCCTCCCGAATAGCTGGGACTACAGGCGAGCGCCACCACACCCAGCTAATTTTTTGTGTGTATTTTTAGTAGAGACGGGGTTTCATCATGTTGGCCAGGATGGTCTCGATCTCTTGACCTCGTGATCCGCCTGCCTTGGCCTCCCAAAGTGCTGGGATTACAGGCCTGAGCCACCACTCCAGGCCTTAAATAATTCTTGAAAGGACTGTTTGGCCTTATTTGTTTCCTGGTGTACTAGGGCAAAATAAAATATGCCAGCCATTGAACACTTTAATATTTTTATAGCTGTATCAGAAGGAAGTTAATGTAATGCAAAGGCTTAGGAGGCAGTTCTAGGATCATAGAATTTTAAATCTGCAAAGCTCTCCCCAAACTCAGAATTTTATACTGTTATACATACCTTTCATATAAAGTTGACTATATTTTGTCTTGAGGGGAAAAAAAATGTTTTCTCCAATAAAATAAACTACGAAGAAGAGACTCAGGATGTTTCTACTCAGTGAAACTTCAGCCTACCTGAATTGTTGGCTTTTCCAGATCTTACCTTGACTCTGGATCTTCCCTTTACTTTCATTTAGAATGCTTTGTAAACTTTCCTAGGAGTCCTAAAGGTCTCATGGGCTTTCTCCAGTTTGGTAAATATTAAAGGCAACTCCTCTGGGGATGTCTAATTGCCAGGTTAGAAATCTGCCTCTGTCCAAACAATGCCAAAATTCTGGTCCAAATGGGGGTTCTGTTCATAGGCAACAAAGTTAACATTTTTGTTTTGGCCCCACCAAGCATTGCCGCATTAGACCAAGCCCCAGCTGTACCTGTAGCCTCTTAGTATGGAAGGTGGTTGATGAAGGGTAGGGGCTCTAGGCTGGCAACACGTACAGCTGGCACCATTTCCTGTCACATGCATAGAAAGTAGAAAGCTGATATACATGAATGATGTATCAATCATGTTGAATCATTACAGTAGGAATTGCAGTGTTCCAAAATAATAAATAACAAGCTAACCTAAGGAGAGTAGAAGAATTCTGGCTTGCAACTGGCTGAATTCTATAGTGCTCTGTCGAACAGAAGTCTTATATTTGACTTGATCAAAGGCCACCATCCTCATCCCTAGTAGTGTAAACCAGTTAAATCTCTGTTATTATTATTATTACTATTATTATTTGAGATGTTTTATCCTAATAAACAGTCCACCAAACTTGGAGTTAAAATATTGGGTTTTAAGTCCCAGCTACTCAGGAGGCAGAGGTGGGTGGATCACTTGGGCCCAGGAGGTTTGTTTTTTTTTTTTTTTTTTTTTGAGACAGAGTCTTGCTCTGTCGCCAGGTGCAACCTCGGCTCACTGCAACCTCTGCCTCCTGGGTTCAAGCATTCTGCTGCCTCAGCTGAGACTACAGGCACATGCCACCACGCCTAGCTAATTTTTGTTTTTTTAGTAGAAACAGGGTTTCACCATGTTAGCCAGGATGGTCTCGATCTCCTGATCTCGTGATCCCACCAGCCTTGGCCTCCCAAAGTGCTGGGATTATAGGTGTGAGCCACTGAGCCCCCCCAGGCCCTGGAGTTTGAGTCTAGCCTGAGCAACAGAGAAAGCCCCATCTTAAAAAAAAAAAAAAAAAAAGGATTAGGTGGTTATAGTCTCAAATTGGGGAATATTAACAAGTAGTAATGCCGCAAATTGGATTGTTGTAAGAAACCAAAGATGTGAAAATATGTAAAAAACCTTTGTAAATTTTAGTGTTTTATTATAGTACTGGAAATAGCATTAATGCTTGCTTTCTAAACAGGAAAACAGGCTCTCCATTTCTGATATTTTTAGTTAAGAGGGCTTTTAAAATTCGCTGTCTTCTGTGATACATGTAATAATCCTGAAAAAATGCCAGAGAGAGGAGAAGAAAATTTGGTTCTGTATTCTGTTCTGTGTGCTGGAGGTTTGGGGAGAAATAAGAATTTTTTTTAACTCTTGTCAATTGAAAATACATGTATATATATATTTCAAAACCCAAACTAAGTCTGTGCGAAAAAGTAAACTCAGAGTTATTGGTTTCAAGGTTTGGTGTGCATGAGCTGTTTGGGATGCTTGTTAAAAAGGTAAATTCCTAGGCCCCAGCCTTGGAGATGCTGAGTCACTGATTCTCGACGGCACCTGGCGCCTGCCTTTTTGCAGTCACAGTATGTGATTCTGATGCAGCCAGTCCCAGGACCACTATTAGCAACATTGTCTCCAGAGTGTACAACAGTTGTAGGAGTTGAGAGCAGAGGGAACTTGCTGGTTTTCTTCCAGTGGAAAGAAGAGGATTCATGGCTTGGCTAGTGTTTTGGGTACTGCATGACCTAAATGTTTTGAGCTAGGATGAGGTGGAGAGAAAAAAAAAGAGGTCATTTCTAGGCACAGAAGATTGCCAGGGAGCTGACTCCATCTGGAACAGAGAATTCGGAAGCGGTTAGAGTTGACATCATCATGAAAAATGGTTAGAGAAAAAACAAAAGGTGAGTGAAGGGATAGGAAGGAAGTGAAGTAGTCCCGAGTCCAGGTGACATCTTCCGTGAAACTTACTCTGAAGCAACTGTTCTTTTATACTCCTCCGACCTGAAAGCACACACATCTTTCTCCATTTTATTTCAAGAACACTTGGAGAAATTGATGCAACTTTACCCCCATCGTAGAAAGCCAATTGCACAACGAAGATAGAATTTTGGAATCGACAGGTATTTACAGGCACCGTATTTACTATGGATGGGAGATGGTATTACGTGCTACGTGTTTGCTACGAGGGGTAGTCCTGGCAGTTCATGGTTGTGTGCCTCTCTCTCATTAACAATGTCTTAGACAAATCGAGTATGATACAAATCGAGTGTAATAATACAACTGACACATTGGGGGCTGCTTCTTGAAATAGCACTTAAAAACTCTGGAGTTCTGACAGTGTTTGAGTATTTTCACTAAAACTTTTTATGCTTTAACTGTATAAAAAGCACAGTTCTGAACCCAAAGTGTGAACTTAGTGTCTTGATCTGCTGTAAAAACCTCAGATTGGCATGTCTTGGGACATATATCAGCATCTCAAAACCGGTTTGCACTTGGGGACTTGCCTTCAAGGTAAACAGATTTCCTTTTAATTAAGTGCGCCAGTTGACGAAGCAGCTCTCCACAGACCAGGCAGGAGTCGAAGATGTATACACTGTTAAAAGATGTCATCTTGTAAGCAGCTAAACATCTCCATCCGTGGAGAAGCCGCCAGCCTGAGGAACTAAGTGAACATAATTAGAAATACATCTGGGTATTGGCCTCCTATCTGCAAAGGTCGCATGCACACCTTCCATTGGTACTGGTTATGTTCCGTCATTATGTTCCATCCTTGCTCATCCATCTCCCACTGGTTACCAGATGGCCATGATAATGTCGGTATCCTTAACAACTGTCTTGTGCAATTCCCTGCAGCATGGTAAAGGCTTGAAATATTGAGTGTTTTCCCTTTGGAGAAGCAAGTGACATGTCTGGGAATTGCTTACAACTGCTCTGATGGGTGGTTGCAGAGTGATGGCAAACTGGGTCACGGAGCCTAAATTCAGCCTGATGTACAGGTGGAGGCCACCAAAGCAGAGTGTTTGCCATTTCTCAAGCTTAAGATGAAGGAAGGCTTCATCCACGCAGAGTCCGATGTTTACAAATGAGCACAAAATAGAGTATAAATAAGCACTAAGATCACTGTAAGAGGAAGCTTCGCTAAATTTGCTGAAATGTTCTCCTGAGTGAAGGTAGTTCTGTTGGAAACTCTCTCACGAGGATGCTTAGGGAGTCCTCCCAGCATGGTTCTCTGAGATGTGCCAAGTTACCAGATGGATTTGAGGAATATTAAAAGGGAGAGGGGGTATGCATGTGGGGAGGGTGGGGAAGGTGGGTGTACCAATCAAGTTGGGATAGATCACACGGCAATAACATATGACCCCCAAATCAACATTGCTTTAGAACAACAAAGGTTTATGTTCTGCTTATGTTATATGTCTCTTTTGGATCAACCAGGGGTTCTGCTTCATGTTGTTTTTTACTCCAAGGCCCAGACTAGCAGAGTTGCCACTATCTGGGGCATTACGGATGGTCACAGCAAAGACAAAGAGAGATTGGGTTGGGGCACACTGGCTCTTAAAGCAATCACCCACTTCTGTCATATTTCCTTGGCCAGGGAAAGTCACAAGGCCACTGGCCTCCAAGGGAGTGAAGCGTACAGTCTTTCTACAGGCCCAAAAGAAGAACAGGAAATAGTTGCTAAACAGCACTCATGACCCCCAGAGCAGATGGTGATGCTATTTAGAACCTTGGTCATCTTCGGGGCCAGATGACATTTTCAGAGACCTCAAACACTGAAAAGATTATACAGACGCTTCTTGACTTTCTATGGGATTACATCCCAACGAACCCATTGTAAGCTGAAACTATCAAGTCGAAAAGGCATTGAATACACCTAACCTACTGAACACATAGTTTTCCTAGCCTACCTTAAACGTGCTTGGAACATTTACCGTAACCTACAGTTGAGCAAAATCATCTGGCAACACAGAACACTGCAGAGTACTGGTGTTCACCCTCTTGATCCCGTGGCTGACTGGGAGATGCCACCTGCTGCCCCTGCCCAGCCTTACAGGAGGGTATCCTACTGCATATCACCAGCCCAGGAAAGGTGACAATTCAAAATTCAAAGTATGCTTCCTACTAAATGCATGTTGCTTTTGTACAACAATAAAGTCAAGGAATCTTACATGGAAGCATCATTCAGTTGAGGATCATCTGTATAATCCAATATAAGAGCAATTCCAAACTAGAAATAGATGTAAAGAAGCCCAGCAGAGTTCTGCCTTTCCTTATGGTGATGATGACTTTAATGCTTAAAAAATATGAAGATATTTTTCCAAACAGTTTTTGGGTCCTGCTGAGTGCTGATGACACAGATGCTGCTTACTGTGTCCAGGGGGCCAGGCTACTCTTTCTTTTCTCCACAAAGAGGGTCCACTGTGTGGGTAGCCTGAAGCACGTTCTGTGGGGCTGGATGGGTGAATTGGGGCTGGGAGGATGCTGGCATCCCCCAGACTGTAACAAGGATGAGAGTCTTTTTAGTCCCAAACTAGAAGTGTTTATTGAAATGATACTATGGCCATGAAAGTTCTTTGTCAGAGGGAAGAGGGTAATGGAAGTGTTTTCTCGTTTGTCTAGGGGAGGACGAGGAAGAAACGAACGTGATAGTTCTCAGCTACCCCCAGTACTGCCGGTACCGCTCGATGCTGAAACGCATCCAGGATAAGCCATCTTCCATTCTAACGGACCAGTTTGCATTGGCCCTGGGGGGCATTGCAGTGGTCAGCAGGAACCCTCAGATCCTGTACTGTCGGGATACCTTTGACCACCCGACTCTCATAGAAAACGAGAGTATATGCGATGAGTTTGGTGAGTCTTTTTTTTTTTTCCTATCTGATACTTGTGCGTGTGTGCCTAGTTGTTTTCAGTTCTTGTGAAGAGCGGTGATGGGGAACGGGGCTCACTTTCACAAGCCCCATGTGCTACCCCACCCCTCCCATCCCCCAAATTATTGCGGCATAAAGCGTCATTGCCTGCTTTGCAGCCTCTGTTTACTATGAGTAAGAGATTATTATTTAGCATTTGTTGTTCAATGTAGAGTCTGAAGTTGCTGGTCGACCTTGAAATTGGACTTTAGGACAGGAAGATTTCATGTTAGTTCTTTCTCAAAAGGCTTTGTATTCAGATGCTTTTTGATTTAACCAGCCACTCTCTTTTCATTGTTATAAAGTACTGTAAAAATGCACCAACGGTAACCACTTCACTACTAAACAGTGGATGGATAGATAGAAAGAAAGAAAACAACTTCAGTGCTGTATGGTGGATAGATAGATAACCACTTCAGTATTCTACGGTAGATAGACACATAGAGAGATGACAGATAGATAGATAATAGATCTTCATGTCCCTGAATTTTTTCCTACACACACACACACACACACACACACATACTGTGCCCACCAGAGATGGATATGTACGCACACATCTTTATCTGCTTCTCTGCCTCACTGACTGGTCACGTGTCTCTATAGACAGACGGGGAGGAGAAGAAGATATCACATCACCGGTTTGGGAAGCCTGACATGGTACAGTAGATGGTGAGATGCAAGCCAAGACAGTCGTTCTCTTACAGTATCATTTTCTCATCTGTTTGTTGAAAAGACTGTATCCTATCAGTGGTTTTCAGCAGGCTAGGCATGGATGTCAGAATATCCTGGGAGAGCCTTATCAAACTACACGTGTTCCTCTGAATTTCTATACTTAGAGGCGTGGACACCTATCACTCTCACCCTTCCCCTTCTCTAAAATCACTACCACAGAGCGACTGCTGGGATGGCTGAGCCCTGCTGAATCCCTCACGGCTACCTGGGTGGAGAAGAGCATGAGACCCTTAGTGTGGAGAGAGCATAGGTTCCCTTTGACCTGAAACATTCCTTGATTCTGTTGGCCGACAATTTCTAGAGGATCCCTAGTTGGCAGATTATCCAGATTCAAGTTACTCAGCTTACCCTTCGCAGACCTTGGTATGGTTTCAGGAGTCCACTGTGGCCTCTTAAATTGGATTCTTCATGATTCCAACAGCCCTGGTGCTGCTGCTGGAGAAATGTTGCAAGTAGATATGTGAACAGAGTCGGGGTGAGGATGAGGAGTTGGGATATGATGATCAAGAAGGAAGGGAAGAGAGAGAGGAAGGGGAACAAAATGATCTAAGTTCATTAGATTCAAAGGACCTTGACACTTTCTCCTTCTAAATTGTTTTTTTTGGATGTCTTTCACACCTCTGGCTTATCAGATGACTGCCATTCTGTAAGAGGGCAATAGTATTTGTACCAATTATTTTTTTTTCTTCTTCAAAGAAATGTATTTATTGCCACATTTTTAATATTCAAATATCCTTTCACTTCAAGTAGATAAATGTATGCAATACATTTTTTTACAACGCCCTCTTTTCAATGAGCATTTACAAATCTTCCCTTTTCAATACCTGTGTTTGAGGGTTTTTTTCCGCATGCCAGGCTCCCAAACCTCGCTTCCTACTTGCTGCTCAAGAGGTCTCTAAATTCCTGACATAGAATAAAACTGAAAGCATGTGTTCCCTTATTTAAGAGAATTCAAAATTAGAGTTTCACAATGTAATATGAGGAAAAAAATGTTTTAACCTTTTTGGCTAATTTAAGAGTTATTAGTCATTGAGTTTCAAAGCTGTTGCATCTAGAATTGGTAATAGAAGTTCCAATTTAACAGCGATCACAATGGTTGTTAAGAGTTACTAAATTAGTTATAAATGTTCTTACAAACACAAGCATCTGACTTGTGAATGTTTTCCTGAATTTTCTTCTGGTATAGCTAATTTTAATGCTGTTTTTCTTCTCCAGCCTCTTAAAGTGGAAGCTTTCTTTTGGAATAAAGGTACCTTTAGAGACCTTCTAGATGGCTAGTTTAATAATTAGAGTATTAGAATTTTTTTTAGTTGTTTGTACTTCAAATAGTTTGTACTTCTTAAAGTCTTTCATGTTACTAAGTGGACCAAAAAGCTTATTTTGAGCGGATTTGAGCAACTTCACCCACATCCCTCCCCACTGTCCCACTTTCAGTCACAATCTAAATTTCCAGAGAGCACCCTTTTAAATCTCCAACTGGTTGCATTTGAAATTGACATGGGTTAAAGTGTTTGTTAAAATGTGGCATTGAGTCTCTCCAACCAACTAACAGTTGGTGGAAGAACATAAATTTAATTAGTGACTAGCATTAAACAAATGTTCCTAATATTAAACATTGCCAGATGACTGAAACACTTCTGTCAGATTACCGAGAGTGCCAGGGGGCCCACAGATGAATTTTCTACACAGTATATATTCTGTACCACACGTTTGGTGACTTCAGTAATTGGTCAAATGTAATTTAGGTAACAGTATGCCTAGGCTGTAAAAATCAAATTTTATTGGCCATATCACCAGGTGGATGAATGGTAGAGCTGATGGCAAAGAGTTTATAGCATTTAGCAGCTACACCTTTGACACATGAAATTCATAAATTGCCATGAAATACCTCCAAGGTCCTTCTCAAAAGGACATTGTCTGCTTCCCTATGATTGAATAATGTTTATTTTATTAACTAATATACTTTTTGCTTTCTTCTATTAAATGCGATTATGGAGTGGGGGTGAGAGGAGGTGTTCAAAAGATAAATAAAATTTGGTTCTTGCTAGTTTTGAGAATTTAAAATCTAATTGGGGAAGACAGGATTAACACACCTGAAAGGTTAACTAATGTTAAAAGAAAGTCAATGATTAAGTATTTGATGCATGTTGCAGAAAGCAAGTGTGGTAGGAATTAGCAGTGGGCTGAGAGGTGGATAGAGATGGCAATCTTTGTGAGGGGGTCAGGGAAAGCCTTCTGAAAAAGGCAGGGTTTGATCTGGTTTTAAAAGATAGGGAGCAATTTAATAATTATTCATTTCTAATTTTAAAAAAAACGATTGGAAATGTCTAGATTGTTTAAAATTGATGTTCTGAACTTCCATTTTGGGTAATGGCTGCCTTCACCCTGGATAAACTGTTGGTCTGTCTGAGATTTATTCTGCCCTTAGTTACTACCCTTTGGGTGAGTTTCATAAAAGGCCTGATGTCCTCTCTCCTTTTGGGGCACGCATGTGACTCAGTGACCAAGCCTGGCAAGAACCCAGGCTGTGACTTTGGAGCAGGGGCTGGCTTTCCATATTGGATAGGAATGAGTCTGAGTTTTGCTGTGTGCCGTAGAGCTTACCTGCATTCCCCTAATTCATCTCTGAAAATAGGCTTTGCACTGTGGGATGACCTTGCCCAATTGTCCATACACCCACCCACCCCTCATCCCCACTGCTATTTTAATGTTGTTCACTGAATAACAAGTTTAATTGAACAATAAAAGTAAGGCTTTTAAATCTACAATGAGTCCCTGTAAATAAATTCTCTGTGGAATTTTATGAAGCGATTTAATGAAAAGTTTGATTAGAAACTATTAAAGAAAAATAGAATAGATGAAATTTCATCATTTAGTCCAACATTACAGTAGTGTCATTTTGATTTTTATTTACATTGAGATATTCAGAATTGAGTAAATATATCCTGGTTTTAATTAACTATCCTCCTTACTTGGAAAAGGTTATTTTAGGCTTGAAGGGTTTTGATAGCATACCATCTGCTTTCTTCACTGTATTTTATTCAGGTCCCTTCCTTGCTTACAGAGCTGTGCAATGTCTAAACCTATGACATAAGCATAAATTGAATCGTATTAATGGTAGGTGATTGAAAAGCTTCAGTCTCTACATCCTGCTTGCATTCTTCCATCTTGTCAGTTACACTGCTCTTAAAGGCAATAAGCTCTTTACTTAGCACAAGAGAATTGACTATTTTTAAAACGAAAGCAACAGACTCCCCATTAAAGCATTATGAAAACTCATTGTATTGCACATGCAATTAGGAAATGAGCTTGTAATTCCAATGAGGAGAAAGTGATGTGAATGGCAATTTTTTCTTCATAAGAATCTTTATCCTGTACATAATTCCTGCCTCCACCGTCCTGTTAGAATAGCCTAACATCAAGCATTCACCAACGACCCCCTACCTTGCTTTTACTTTTTAAAATGATTCCTCTTTTGTAAAATGTACGGTCATTTATATTGTGTTATTTTCCATGCCATAGAAAAAACAAACACATACAAATATTTTTGTTGTTAGAACAATAAAATGTCCACCACTTTGTAATGCACAATGTTTACATTGATATCACACAGATTGATTTCACATGTGTGAAGTGTTGACAGCTAAATCCAAACAGAGGCACACTCAGTACAGTAGATAAATGGATAACTTTAAGGTACTGGCTTCCATCAAAGATATGTAAGGCAGCTCAATATACATAAACGAGATGAAATCAGTTATTCAAGGTGTGTGGGACTAAATGGATTAAGAAATGGTGACTTAAAAAAGCGATATGGTTTATTTTGGTCTGAGGTTTGAATTGCAAAGAAGCATAAGACGTTGAAGTTGGGCTTTTAAATCTTTTGGCAGAGGGTGTGTGTGTGTGTGTGTGTGTGTGTGTGTGTGTGTGTATTGGCCAGGGAATGGGATGGGGTTAAAGGAGAGATGTGGTAATTCACTGGAAAGAAAAGAGATGAGTTGGCCTGTCATCAGGTGTTTGGTCCATGTGTAGACACCATGAGCTCTGATCTTCAGGGAGAAGGGGTTGGCTATGTCAGTATGAAAATACATGTTCTGCTGGGGACCAGAAAGGAGGGACAGCAGGGTATAGTGAAAGAGTGCTAAGCTTACAGGCAAATAGCCCAGGTTTAAATCAGGGCTCAACCATCTGATTCTCTATGCCTCTGGGCAAGTGACATAAGGTCCCTCACTTGCCCCATCTGTAAAATCGAGTAATAACAGCCAACTTGCCGGACACAGAATAAGTCTGTATTCACTTGATTTTAAAAAATCCTCTTGATGAATGAAGATTCTATTAGTCCATGTCTTGGACAACTCATATTCGTCCAAACTGATCTTGGTTTTCAATCGTGAAGGAACCCAATTCCCTAAGGCTCCTGGGGTCTTACCGTAATAGAACTTTAATGGAAAAGAAGAGCTTTCTACTTTTTACGGTATGTTTTTAAAGAAGCTTTTCTATTTCTGTACTGAACTTTCTGGCCCTGTTTTTCCTGTGGAGTGAAATAATGACATTATGGACAAAAGAAGAAAATGAAAAGGGAGAGAGCAGAAGAGATGAAGGGACAAAACCTTGAATTTTTTATGAAAGGAAAATCAGGATGTATAAAATTAATTTGAAACATAAAGGATGAGCTGGGCTCTGCCTCTTCCTTTCTAAACATCACATGTTTTTCTGGAAATGAAAGGAAAGGCAGTTGTTTTGTTAAGGATCATGGGAATTTGTAAGTGAGTAAACATTTTTTTCCTTGCCAAAGTAGGTTTCATGGTCACAGTGGATTTCGATGATCAAATGGCTTTGTTCTTGGCCCCTGTCCACATTCATACTTTTGCTGCCTGCCTGAGGTACCCACCGATCTCCCAAATGATAAGAAGGCACAACATTTTTCTTTCATTGATGCTAAGTGGAAAAGGAGTTGTGTGTCTCGGTTATTGCTCTTTATGCAGAAGGCCTTAACCTTCAGAGATCTCACTTGGAGGACTGTTTTGTTTTGAAAATTTTCTAGAGGTTTTTCTTATTGTTAAAGAATGGTCTAACCAGGCCAGGGACGGTGTCTCGCACTTGTAATCCTAGCACTTTGGGAGACTGAGGTAGATGGATCACCTGAGTTCAAGAGTTCAAGACCAGCCTAGCCAACATGATGAAACCTTGTCTCTACTAAAAATACAAAAATTGGCTAGGTGCAGTGGCTCACACCTGTAATCCCAGCACTTTGGGAGGCCGAGGTGGGTGGATCACAAAGTGAGGAGTTCGAGACCAGTCTGGCCAAGATGGTGAAACCCAATCTCTACTAAAAATACAAAAATTAGCTAGGTGTGGTGGCGGGTGCCTGTAATCCCAGCTACTTAGGAGGCTGAGGCAGAGAATTGCTTGAACCAGGGAGGTGGAGGTTGCAGTGAGCCAAAATCACACCACTGCACTCTAGCCTGGGTGACAGAGTGAGAGTCTGTCTCAAAAAAATTCAAAAATTAGCAAATTAGCTGGGTGTGGTGGTGGGTGCCTATAATCCCATCTCCTCTGGGGGCTGAAGCAGGAGGCTTCAACCCATGAGGCAGAGGTTGCAGTGAGCCAAGATCGAGCCATTGCACTCCAGCCTGGGCAACAGAGCAAAAACTCCGTTTCAAACAAACAAACAGCAACAACAAAAGAATGGTCTAACCAAGTCACTCTTGGTGTTTTCTCCTTGTTGGATGTGCTACCAAAGTGAAAACAAAGAGAACATTAACATCATCATACAGCATAGTAACCCAAACCCAACTCAGTGCTATAGAGTTGTAATGGATGTGCTCTGCGATACATGTAATGATTAATAGATTTCTTAGCTTCCAAGACAGTAAGACAAAAGTAGAGCGAGAGAGAAGACCTCCTTGGGCAGAGGCCTCAGAAGCTAGAATACCATTTCCCTTGGGTAAAGAATTTGTATGTTGCTACTGTAAATTAATTTACAGAGTCATAATATGTGGAATGGCTAAGATTAGTGGATTTCTTTTCTATTTTTGGAGCTTGAAAGGAGATTTAAAAATAACTCTGGACACCTTTTGTAGCTGAGTGGGCTCAATGGGTTATTAAAAACTATTTGGACTCATGGGTACAATAAACTTTTGTTCACCCCGTAAGAAACAATTTGTGTCTATGTTGACTAATATTTTACCTAGCATTTCATCCAGAAAAGCGAGAAAGTTATATCCCATTACATTAGCAACATCAACATATTTCTCTCTAGGGTGAAATAGACATTTTTATCAATTAAACACACATACATACTACAGGAAAGAACCAGGTCATTGGAAAATCGCAAGCAAAAGTGCAGGTCTGGGGTTACGGTGGTGGAGAGACATTCAGAATAAGTCTATGCTCACTTGACTTAAGCAACCCTTTTGATAAGTGAAGATTCTTTGTAATACCCTTTATCCTTTCCTGCCAGGGAACCAGATTGATCTAAGTTCCTTGGACTGTAGTTAAGGCCGTCCGGAGATGATGAGAGCCTATTACAGTGCCCGACATGATATGCCCTCATTCATTCATTCATTTAACCAGTGTATATTACATGCCCGTTACGTGCGAGGTGCTGTTCTGGCCTATGAGCACAACAGTTGTGAACAAGACAGAAAATTTCCCACTTCTATAGCGTATGGAAAGGGAAGTGACAAAATATGAGATAACTCTGAAGGATTTTTGTGAAGATTAAATGAGCTAATGAGTAAAAGCGCTTAGATGGTCCATGTCAGTACTGCTAAAGTACTCATTGTTAACCGACTCTTCTTGTACCTCTTACAGCACCCAACACAACCACCTCAACCACATATTGAATCTGTAGTGGTTCCTCAGAAAACACCCACAAAATTATTTCTTATCGGTACAGACTGCTGGAGAAAATGGAGTCTCATTTGCTATTAAAATTCATTCAACATCGCTTATTCCAGACATGCTTGTTTGTTTGTCCCTGTGCATGGAAGGCATATCCCCAGATATCACAGATCTGGCTCCTTCCCATCATTTGGGTCTTGGCTCAAACGTCTCCTCCCCAGAGAAGTCTTCTCAGACCATCCCTCTTCCACAAGCCCGGCTCTATCCCATCACCCAGTGTGTCATTATCTTTCTGTAACTCATCATTATCTGAAATTAACTCCTATATTTGTTTCTTTACATGTTTACAGTCTGTCCCACCCCGCCCCCCCAACACACACACACATACACACACACACACTGCCACATAAGCTCTTTATAAATGTATATAAGGATTTTGTTTCTTGTTCACGGCCATGTGTGCGGGGGGCAGAACAGTACTCAGCACATAGTAAATGTGTAATAAACGTTGGTTACATGAATGGAGGGATATGTTTATATAGCGTGTCAGTATCATTGCTATCTCCTGTTTCACAGATAAGGACACTGAAGCACAGCAATATTTCATGGCTAGCAATTGGCAAAATCAGCATCTGTGCTCAGTGTCTATCTCTTTTCACCTTTACACTAGGCTGCCTCTCAGCCCAGACTCTGCTCAGAAAGAGCTCTCAGGCTTCCTGAGATCAGGTGGGTGGAAAACAGATAACTGATCGCTAGCTTTCTAGATGATGAATGAACAGTAGATTTTGTAGGATTTAAACAGAGAGATTGGCGTGTTGGGGAGTGATTAGGAGAGGAATAATCACAAGAATTCAAAAATCTGAAACCCATTGGCTTGGAATCAAGAAACCCTGGTGCCAGCCACCAATACCCTTCATCTCTGCTGTGCCAGCCTCCTTGCCTCAGCCCTTGCTGTCCTTATGACACTCCAGCCAGAGCAGTCATTTCTCTGTTCAGACCTCCAGTGGCTTCCCATCTCATCAAAGAAACAGAAATAAGAATAGGGCTCTTTAAGAGCCCAAACTATTTAGAAGTTGAAGGGGGCAGATAGTGACCTGCTGTGTGTTCTCATGGACTCTGTAAGACATGGGGTTTCCATGCTGACAGGACTTTCATTATACACCTCTCCGTAATTTTCTGCTTAGAATGCATTGGCTTTCCCAACTTGGCATTCTTCTTTAATGAAAAAATTATAGGTCTAATTTCAAAAAATGAAATGTATGCAAGCTTTCCTGCTTCTGTCACTTTTTTATTTCTGTAGCACATAAATCATTTCCCTTTTTAAAATTAAATTTTGCTTGCCATGATTTGGTAATGGGTTTTCAAAGGAGGCAGAGTAGCCAAGCTCTTCGCACAAGAGCCAGCTGTACTGCCTGCTCAGGAAATCTTCTCATTGCTGGCTGGCGTGGGCCTTGATTCCATCATCTGGGCTTTATGCTCCCTTAGGAAGTTGCCTAGAAATTCTCTCACTAAGAAGCTCTTCTTAGAGTGGCTGTTTTGGCTCTCCAGTTGCCATCTTGGAGGACAAAGGAACACACTGGGTTTGGGCAGAAGATTGGTGCATCCTAATGCTCCTTGGGTGCTCATCCATTCATTCATTGAGCACCAACTATGTTCAAGGCAGAACTCCAGGCATTGTTAGGATGCTAGTGTCTGCTCTCTAGACAACTGAAAAATCAAGTTGTCTGAGATAAGACTTGGAGCAATAGGCCGTTACAAATGTTCTTTGTAATCCTCTTAACAATCTTGCATTTTACCCATGACCGACCTCAGAGAGGTTAAACAGCTTCTGAAGGGTCACAGACCTGGCATGTTGCTGAAGTAGGGGTTAGCAAAGCAAACCCCCACATGCCCCCAGGTCTACTGACCCCAAGGGGCAGCTTTTCTGCTACAAATGCAAGAAGCCTGGAGCTAAGAGTCAGGAGTTATTTTGAAGTTTAAAGGAGAGGATATCTGCCAAAGCTTTGTCCACGGGAAAGTTTGCCATATAACAGACACCGCAAGGCAGTTGGCTAAGGGCTAAGTGAGGAGGTCAAACCGTAGGTGCCACTGGAGTTAAAAGTTGCATAAAAGGGGGTCCTAATGTCAGAGGAAGCCTCTTAGAGGAAATGGATCTTCAACTGGACCCTGAAGGACTCAGAAAGGAGGAAGTTATTTCAGGTGAGGAGGTGGAAAATACTCTGGACTTTGAAACTCAAAAGAAAGTGATTGTTTCCGCTGCCATTTTTAGCTTTCTGCGCAGATAAAAAGCAGCCTCCACAAGCAAAAACTCTTTTTCTTTTCCTAGAAGATGTTACATTTCCCCGAGGGAGCAAGTACTGTGAGTCCTCTCATAGACCCCTATCATGGTTAGAACCCAGGGGAAGTCTCTTGGAAGAAAAATCAACGTGTCTCTTATTAAATTGGATCTTTCCCTTGGGCCTATGAGAAGGAAAAGGTGGGAGGCACCAATTTTGCAGCAGAGGTAAAGGAGTGAGGGCCCTGCTTGGCTTCCTGGCCGCTTAATGGGCTGCTTCTAGGCTGAAAGAGTCGCTTCAGAATAATCATCTTTAGCATTTTGCATCTTGTCCCTTATGTGTTATTCAGTACTTTTCCAAAGATGTTTTCCCCCCTCTGTCTGTTATTAAAGTTAATGGCTTCAGTTGAATTTCTCTTGACTGGACTCTAAGCTCCTTGCGGGGGTAAGAATCAGCATGTTTGTTGAAATGATATAAAAACACTGCTAGATCCCAGAGGGCTTCAAATCTCCATCATCTTACTCTTTTGCTAGATAAGTATTTCGTGGCCTCGGTCTTTCCGCTTTAACTCTTTGCCAGTTGATTTCATTCTCAAGGCAGTGTCAAACTCCAAGGAACTGGGTTTTTCCTCAATATTTTTTTATCTTTTCAAACCAAAGAGACAAGTTCATAATTTGGCCAGTGTCTTTGGCTAGAGATTGTTCATTTGCTATGATGCTTAAAAGACCTTTGTAGTCTGCACAATCTAGAAGGGTGCTCTTTCTAAGAACGACCAGGAGCATACTTAAGTCAGGACAAATGGTAGCCTGTATCCAGAGGTCACCAACAACCTTCCCAACTTCTTTTTTTGTGGTGGGAGACGGAGTTTTACTCTGTCACCCAGGCTGGAGTGCAATGGCACTATCTCGGCTCACGCGACTTCCACCTCCCGGGTTCAAAGGATTCTCCTGCCTCAGCCTCCTGAGTAGCTGGAATAGCTGGGACTACAGGTATGTGCCACCATGCCCGGCGAAGTTTTTGTATTTTTTAGTAGAGATGGGGTTTCACCATGTTGCCCAGGCTGGTCACGAACTCCTGTGCTCAGGCAAGCCGCCCACCTCGGCCTCCCAAAGCACCAGGATTACAGGTGTGAGCCACCGCACCCAGGCACTTTCCAACTTCTCACACAGATACCAGAAGTCACTGTGGCCAATGAAGAAACAGTGGCTGGTTGCTTGATAGCATACAGGGTGTTGTCAGGTTTCTAATTAAATGTGGCTCTATGGGTCAGGAACATAATATAGGCCACAGTTCAGGCCAGAATCATGTCAGAAAGTGTTAAGTAAAAAAGGCTTGACCGGGCACAGTGGCTCATGCCTGTAATCCCAGCACTTTGGGAAGCCAAGGTGGGCAGATCACAAGGTCAGGAGATTGAGACCATCCTGGCTAACATGGTGAAACCCCATCTCTACTAAAAATACAAAAAAAATAGCTGGGCGTGGTAGCACACGCCTGTAGTCTCAGCTACTTGGAAGGCTGAGGCAAGAGAATCACTTGAACCTGGGAGGCAGAGGTTGCAGTGAGCTGAGATTGCACCACTGCACTCCAGCCTGGGTGACAGAGCAAGACTCTGTCTCAAAAAAAAAAAAAAAAGGCTTAGCCAGTGTAACATTCTTATATGGAAGACTACTTGGATGGTACTGATACCCCAAGGATCCTTTGTGGATCATGGCTTACTGTATAGGATTTCTAGTTGAGGCATTCTCTTGGGAGAATTGCACGGAAGATCCTAGATAGGCAGGCTCACAACACACAGGGCTCAGCAGGACACTTCCCTCCTCTCAGTCCCAGGCATGAATATTACATCTTTGAAGTAGGAGATCATATCTTTTAATGAGGGTATCACACACAGCACCAGAAACATTACTTTCCAAGGAGCTGGGTCCCACTTCATTTCCAGGACATACCCCTTCAGAAAGACAATGGATATTGATACTAGTTAGTTCTTTTGAGTTTCGTCTTTACTGTGGCACAGATGCAGGCACCATGCTATACAGAATGCATTTTATCCATAGCTGTTGAAAGAGGAAATTGGAATGTGTCTGGACTGAAGCCAAGCCAGGGAGTGTTATGGAGGCCCCAGGAAGTTGCCTTGCAGACCCTTGGTGCCAGCGTCACCTACGTGAGCTGAGGAGATGCCCTCAGAGACATGGAGAGTTTGGGCCTGCCACTCCCAACCCTGGTAACTGCTCATCCCACCCTCAGTCTTGTCATAGGAGGAATGTCTTGTACATGCAAGAAGACACCTCATACTTTTCAGGGCACCTCCACCTAGCCTGGCCTCTGCCAACTCTGTCGAACTGGGAGAATTAGTGTCATTGACCCCACCGGGCAGTTGAAGAAATTGGTCAGGTGAGTCAGTGGCTACACATTAGCACAGTAGTGAATTAAGCTAAGTGGAAGCCACAGCTAGACTCGGGCGCCAGCTACTCAGCCTGTGCTCTTAATGCCATCCCCCCAAATGTGGCCAGGAGCTGAAGGGCATGGCATCACAGCAAACCATAATCAACCGGAATCTTCTGTTAACCGGATGCTCCCCCTCTTCATCCCTTAGTAGCATAATTCAAGAAGGAAAAAAAAAAGTAAATAGTAGAAACAGCTTATATGTTTTTCAAAATATTTTTCTCATTATGAAGTTATTTCCATTATGAAAAGTACAAGTAGAATAATAATAATAATTGCCACTCTTCTGTGAGCATGGACCATATGTCAGGCCTTATGCTAAGCCCTTTTACATACATTATCTTGCTTCATCATTACAGCATTCCTATAAGGAGGCCCGTGTTAACCATCACTTCACAGGGGAGGAAACAGCAGCTAAGAGAAGTTAATTTCAGCACTTTGAGAGGCCAAAATGGGCAAATCACTTGATCTCAGGAGTTTGAGACCAGCCTGGGCAGCATCCCTTTTCTACAAAACAAAATAAAAATTAGCCAAGTGTGGTGGCATGTGTCTGTAGTCCCAGCTATTCAGGAGGCTGAGGTGGGAGGATCATTTGAGCCTGGGATGCCCAGGTTGCCAAGATCATGCCACTGCACTCCAGCCTCCGAAGTAGCTGGGTGGCAGAGTAAGACCCTGTCTCTATTAAAAAACAAAGAAAATTTAATAAGGCAAAGTTACAGAGCTCGTAAGTGGTCAAGCTGGATTCCAGTTCAGATCTGTCTGGCTTCAGAGTCGGTATGCTTATCTACTCTGTGGCCTCCCTAAACATCATCCACCATCTCATCAATGTTATCGATTTCCCTCCAGTCTTTTTCCAAAGCACTTTCATTTACTTGGGAACATTTTGTTTGTGCAATTTTATATATTCAATTTCTAGTTATTATAAAGCAAACATTACCCATATTCTTATAAACATTTTATGAACTCCATTTTAATGATTGCTTAATATTACATAAAATGAATTTTATCACAGCTAACATAATCCCTTTTTATTAGAACTTTAGATTGTTTCCTGCACAGTTTTGTTTTGTTGCTATTATGTATAATATATAATTATAACAAACATCTTTATACGTTAAAGCATCAGCACTTGATAGATTCTAGGAATCCCTTATTGCTCAGATTGAGAAGGAAAACAGATCATCAGAGCCTGCTGTGAACCTAGGTATTTTCTGAGAGCCAGTGCTCAGAATGAAGATCCAGGGCTCCAAAGCACTGCAGGGAAAAACTTTCTTCAGTAAATACTGGGCACAAGCAAGAAAGTGAGCTCAGACGGTGATTTTCACATCTGCATCAATTTCCTGAAGCACTTACAAAAAATTGGATTCTTGGGGTCTGCCTCAGACCTTCAGAATTTCAATGGGTAGTATCATATAACCAATGTTTTTTTAATAGACAAAAATTGTACATGTCTATCATGTACAATGTGTTGTTTTGAAATATATATACATTGTGGAAGGGCTAAATTGACCTAATTAGCACATGCATTACCTCACATACTTAACATTTTTTTTTTGTAAGGAGAATACTTAAAATCTGTTTTCTTAGCAATTTTTAAGAATACATCATTAACTGTAGTCACCATGTTGTATAAGAGATCTCTTACTTCTCTTACGTAACTGAAATTACACATCCTTTGACCAATATCTCCTCAATTCCCCCAACTCCTGGTAACCAGCATTATATTCTCTACGAGTTCAACTTTTTAAAATGCTATGTGTAAGTGAGATCTTGAGGTATTTGTCTTTCTGTGACTAGCTTACTTCACTCCACATAATGCCCCCCAGTTTCTTTTGTGTTCTTGCAAATGGTGGCAGAATTTTCTTAATGCTAGAAAGTATTCAATTGGGTATATCTACCACATTTTATTTTTATTTATTTATATTTTTGAGACAGTCTCTCTCTCTGTCGCCTAAACTGGAGTGCAGTGGCACAATCTCAGCTCACTGCAACCTCTGCCTCCCGGGTTCAAGCGATTCTCTAGCCTCAGCCTCCCAAGTAGCTGGGATTACAGGTGCACACCACCACAACTGGCTAATTTTTTATATTTTTAATAAAGACGGGGTTTCACCATGTTAGCCAGAATTGTCGTGATCTCCTGACCTCGTGCCACATTTTGTTTTATAATTTTTACAGATATCTAATAATACATATTTATGGCGTACATGTGATACTTTAATATTTACATGTTGTGATGATACTTTGATCCTTAGATATTAATGATCAAATAGGGTAACTGGGGTATCTATTACGTCAAGCATTTACCATTTCTTGATAAACCTTATTTTAAAATCTCTTCATCCTTTGATGAAAACTTAGGTTGACTCACAGCCTTGGCTATTGTGAATAGTGCTGCAGTGAACATGGGAGTGCAGATATCTCTTCGACATATTGATTTCCTTTCCTTTGGCTATATACCCAAAGTGGGATTGCTGGATCATATGGTAATTCTATTTTTAATTTTTTGAGGAACCTCCATGCTGTTTCCCATAATGGCTGTACTAATTTACATTCCCTAGTTACCAATATTTTAATCACACTTTATGCACTCTTAAGATTGAGGCTCAATACTGAAGGAATGCCTAAAGCTGAAGCTGGTGGCAATGGTAATGGAGAATGGAAGCTGACAAAGTAGTTGTTACCACCAGCTCCTCCTTCCATGATTGCTTCTGTTCGAATGTGATGGAGGAACTGTTGAGCTGGCGCTGACAGGAGACAGGGTGTGGTGAGCAATAGTGGCCGGAGGTGGGGGGTAGGTTCCTTGGGCAGTTACAGACTCAAATAAAAGGCTTTGCTAGGTAAAAGTGCAAAGCCCTGACTTCGGAGGTATATATACCCGGTATGCTGTTAACTACCAATTAATTAAGAAAAGCACAGTGTACTCAAAAGGGCATTTGGGAGTCAGGAGAACTATGCTCTGAATATGACCCTCACCCCAAATAGGGAGCTCCGGGACACCATGTCTTATATGTGAAATGGAATGTCGGACCGGTTTTTGCACTTTTTTGGATCTCACGTCCCTTTGAGAATCTGATGAAAGCTTCTCATAAAAAGTGCACGCAAACATAATAAAAATAATAATGGCTTTGAACGATGTTATTAGCAAAAATTGACAGGTCAGGCAAATACAGAACATTCTGCATGTATTTTCCAGGATTCGTAGAGTATATGAAACCTCAAATTAAGAACTCCTGAACTGGGTGATCTCTAAGAACCCTTTCTGTTCTCAGTTGCATTCCATCCATGAAACAAAAAAGGTGTTTCCAATGATTCTCTTTAAACTTTACACTTCATTAATTAGGACAACTCCTTTCCTTAGAATTTTAGTTAATGAAAATATAATAATGACAGTCGATCATACCTTTTATTGAGAGCATACCATGTATCAGGCACTGTTATGTGCCTATAATCTGTCTGCCTAAGAGATAACCACTTACTGAAGCATTAATAGGATAAATACTTCAGTGAAAAGTTCATTGAAGCCAACGTTTTCTAGAATTTATTGAGCACCTACTATATACATTATCTCTTTGATTTTCACCATGATACTTTGAGGTAGGGATTGTGACCTTCTCTGGTTTTGCAGATGAGAAAACTGAAGCTCAGAGCTTTTCAAGGAAGTCATCCAACACAGCTGCTTAAGTGGAGCTGGCATTCAAACCATGCTCTGTGAGCTTCAAAGCAGTGCTCTTATAGGTTGTCTTGTGCTTCCTTTAAGTAGCCTATTAACTGTTCTAATTCATTTAAATGATGAGATTATGAGAATCTGACTTGTGCTCACTGGGGCTTTTGTCAAATACATACAGCAATGCTCCTATGGGGGAAACAGGGTACACTCTTCAAATTCATTTGCATAGTCTTTGCTTTTCCACCCCTAAATGGTGTGAGTTTTTTGTTTGTTTGTTTGTTTGTTGTTAATGAGACAAGAGTCTCGCACTGCTACTCAGGTTGGAGCGCAGTGGCGATATCTCAGCTTACTGCGACCTCTGCCTCCCAGGTTCAAGCGATTCTCCCATCTCAGCCTCCCAAGTAGCTAGGACTGCAGATGCCCACCACCACCCCAGCTAATTTTTGTATTTTCAGTAGAGAGTGGGTTTTGCCATGGTGGCCAGGCTACTCTCGAACTCCTGACCTCAGGTGATCCACCCACCTTGGCCTCCCAAAGTGCTGGGATTATAGGTGTGAACACCCATATTACCAGTGTGAATTTAAACATGACTATTCATCTCAGCCTTTTCTGGCATATGTGGAACGCTTGCCAGAGGTGAATTGTTCCTCTGGGAAGACTCAGAGGATGACAGAATTTCTGCCTTTAGGAGATTCAGCACTGGGGCTAAGGTTCCATCCTTGTGCGTAGCTGGCTTTATTCTCATAGGTCAGTGTGCTGTTTGCAACCTATTGTCCACAGGACAAACACAATCCGCTAGCCACATCCAGCCCTCAGCCTGTTACAGAGTTTTATTGGCACACTGCCACACTCATGTGCTTACGTCTTATCTATGCGTGCTTTTGTGCCACGACCGCCGACTTGACTATGGCTCACAAAGCTGAAAATACTGACATTCTGACCATGTACAGAAAAATGTTTTGACCTCTAATATGGACCAACGAGGTTCATCAAATTTAAGACATCATTTCTGGGCAGGCACAGTGGCTCACACCTGTACTTTGGAAGGCTGAGGCAGGCGGATCACAAGGTCAGGAGATCGAGACCATCTTGACTGACACAGTGGAACCCTGACTCTACTAAAATTACAAAAAATTAGCTAGGCGTGATGGCCTGCGCCTATAGTCCCAGCTATTCCGGAGGCTGAGGCAGGTGAATCACATGAACCCGGGAGGCAGAGGTTGTAGTGAGCCGAGATTGCCCCACTGCATTCCAGCCTGAGCAACAGAGTAAGACTACATCTCAAAAAGAAAAAAAAAAAAATAAGACATCATTTCTAAGACAAATCATTTTTAAATGTGCCATACTGCCTATACAATAAAAAGCATTTGCTGATTAACAATTGTAAAATGCCATCAATTGAGATGCCACCAATTCTGAAGATATTGAAATGTGAAAAAAGGGTGCATCTTACAATCCAAATTCAATACTTTTCAAAGTGATGTTTGAGGGGCATTAAAATAAAATCCTGAAAATATGAATTGTCTTAAAGACAATTTTACCCTGCCCATAAGTCAACCAGTCTGTAGTTCCCCACGAAACCTATAATAACAGACCATGTGATAGGACCCAGTGAATTAGAAAAGCACTGGCTTCTTGGCATCTGTCTTCCCAAAGACTGTTGCTAATAATGAGTGGAAGAAATATTTTGGCATTGTCCTCTGATACTATTTTCAACTCCTGTTAGTATAAATATTTGGGGTGTTTCAATACAGTGGGTTGTGTGGCAGTAAAATTGTTAGTTCTTGTATCTTAGGGCTGGAATATTTGAACATTTTAAGAACAGCCTGCTCTTAAAATGTGTTATGAGGCTGTGTACAAAAGGCTTTGTAGTAGTTTGGAATGGGAAGCTTCTCAGATGTTGCTTATGGTCAGATTCTTACTAGTCTGAAAAATATGCTAATTATATACAAGCCTCTGAGCAGAGAGAGTGAACTCAATATTACAGTTTTAAACTTCCTCAAAACAAAATCAGGACACTACGTAAGGGGAAGTAGTGATTAATGCATAAACAGTATGTGCCTCGTATGTGTACACAAATTGTCCATTATGTCCACATACGTTTGTATGCTCACATAAACCGCCCAGACAGCAAACATATTTGAAAAAATAAGTCACGATTTTGGGAGGCCGAGGTAGGTGGATCACCTGAAATCAGGAGTTCAAGACCAGCCTGGCCAACATGGTGAAACCCCCTCTGTACTCAAAATGCAAAAATCAGCCAGGCGTGGTGGTGCACCCCTGTAATCCCAGCTACTCAGAAGGCTGAGGTGGGAGAATTGCTTGAACCTGGGAGGCAGAGGCTGCAGTGAGCCGAGATCACACCACCGTGCTACAGCCTGGGCAACAGAGCGAGACCCCATCTCAGTAAAAAACCAAATCATGGTATTTTGTTTTGTTCTGTTTTTTTTTTTTTATCTTCTTCAAAAATAGAAATTTAGGAATTGTGAGTCAGGCCACATATTATTTGACTAATTCAGCTGCAGAGTAAGTTATTAATCACCCCCAGACGTTGTTTATAGTGACTGGAAATTTTTGGTTGTGAAATAATATTTTCTTTTTGTGTGTGTGCAAGTGATATTTCTTAATATGCTCTACAGCATCTGAATAAAAGTTTGATGGCAGAACAGTTTGTATGTCCAATGTAATTGCTTCTAAGTGAGCTCTTCATTCTTCACATTTTTAGCTCTAATTGCTTTTTTTCCCATATGTCTAAAAATAAATATTTGCAAGTTTTGTGTTCTGCTACTCATTGTAATACATAAAATATTTGTACACTGAGCAAAATTCACTGATAATGTTCACAGTGGGCTATTTAGAGAAAGTAAGGTTTGTGTGGTAAGCGGAGATAAAATACATTTTTATTATTTAATCGTATAAATGCCAGAGAAAGCCATTTATCTTATTTTGAAAGAATATTTTTAAAGGAGTGGTCAGATATTTGACCTCTGAGATGATTTAAATAGATTCAGTTGGAAGAAAAGATCCAGTGTCAAAAATAAGCGGGTTTGCTACATAATGGATATTTTAAATGATCTTTGGAAGGTGGCAATTAATTTTTGATTATCAGGGACAGTGGCCCCACTATGTAGATTATGCAAGTCCCTGACTTCCTGGGCAGACCTCCTCTCCCTTCATTTGAGTTTATTCCAGCTCATTAGCACCTCCACCCGAAGGTTGGCAGAGAAAAGGAAAGGAAGAAAAAATGAAATCACTTCTGCTGCTCTTAATGGCCCTCGGAAAGAATGGATCATGAATGAAATAGAAACCAGTGGGAAAAATAAGCCATTGGATTTTCTGTGTTTTCTTTTATCCTTTCCTTCCCTCGTCGGCACAGATAATCAATAGTTGGCTTAAAGACTTTTAAATGAACTCTAGATCCGAAGGCTTTGCAGTTGTAATAGCAATATCGTTATTCTCTTTACATTTCCACTGACTGGGTACATGCCAAGAGGTAAATATTGCCCGGTCTCCATGTTGGCATGAGATGTATTCTTGACCTTTGTTTTTTTTTTTTTTCAAACCTGCCCTCAGTCGGCTTTTACGCACAAAAGGTAATTTTTGTGAGTGTTCAGAGACAACCATCTGCTTGTCCACCCTGTCTTGTGATCATGTCTTATGATCCTGACCTGGTGATATTTTGCATTAATGGAAGTTGGCTGGTTTGGTCTTCCCCATCGTATTTACGTCTCAATGTGTTGCTATATTTACAGTTCACGCAGAACAGTCTGTGACAGGGGTTTGCTTTTATCAGGACAGCTGCCGGATTCATACTGCATCTCCAGGTTCTGTTAGACGTGACAGTAAAGTCATTCTTCACTGCTGGCTTTACTTCAGCCATCTTTCTAGTGTGTGTTCTTGAAAGTATCCTGGCTATATGAGTCTCAAATTTCAGTCCCTCTTTTAGACCACCATGCAGCCCAGAGCTTTGGAGCTTTGCCTTGGAAGCTCCTTCCATCAATCAGAATAGCAAATTTACATTGTTAGGTTCCCTGGAGGTGTGGGAGCTCTGGATTCAGCAATTATTGTGAATAAGAACCTTGCAGCTAGGGTGAGTGCCAACATTCCAAGTGCTAGCACAATGGAAAAGAGAAGTGGTTTATGTTAGAATATGGTCACATTCTTCTGATTAAACCCACTCAAAAAAGACAACATTGTAATATTTTCCAATGACTGTTTATCATGAATTACGTCAGCCTTCGTTTAAATTGCTATTATTTCTCCTTAATGCTTCTTGGTGCCTGCATAATTTACAGCACTGGCAGCCTCAGAACTATGAAATAACCTTTCACAACCACCGTACAATAGTAAAGAACATGGCGTTTTTGTTGTTAATTATTATAGGACTCCTTTAACTTTTACAAAGTGACATAAAATATTGTTGAGGTATTTATGATTCAAGCTACTTTTACATGGATCTATTTTGCTTCTGGCTAGTTCTTAACTAAAGCAATCATTTGTGGTTATTAGGCCGCCAGAGATGTTATGTCAGAACTGGTTTAAGAGTATTATTATGTATCGCATGTCATACACTACATGTCAGCACTTGAGGCTGTCTTTCAGTAGAAACAAATGTAATTTTAGTTTGTGTTCTTTTAGGGATTGGCTATTTATAAGCTAACCTGAGTTCATTCGAAGGTGTCCCAACCATTTAGGAGCTTGTCTCAGTCTTCCATCATACACTCTTAGTCTCTTTCCTGTGGATTTAAGACCTTTCCAAAACAAACTTTGGCAAAGGTTTAATTCAGAGTGAAGATTTGCTCCTAGGGAGCAACAGAATTAGCAAGCACTGGTTAATTGCCCGGGACTGAGCTGGTTCTGATTCCCACAATTTGTGGTTATTCTTATAGATTTCCTAGGCAGTGAGTCTTCTAACTGTGACCCTCTGAAGAGAAGGAAGCGAGTCCCGGCCCATAGAAGACCCTGCCTTACATTCCAAGAGGCTACCCTAACTTTCTGGAGAGGAGCCTTGAGTAGAGGGGAGGTAGAAACAAAAAGGATGGGAACATGTTTGAGTTTCCACAAAGCTACACTTCCAAGCAAACTTTGAATTAATATGTCACTCCCCTGGGTTCCAAATACTATGCATATTTTCCAGTCCTTGCTTATTTAAAGCAAGAAAGGAAGGGCGTGCCAGAAAGTTTTACAAAGAATGAAAACACATTAATGACTCATGTGAACAATTACTGATTTTCTTAACATATAATTTCTTAATTACTGTCAACCAAAATAATTTGCATGATCATATTTTTCCCTCCCCTCCCCCATCTGTGTTTAAAAGCCATAAAGTAATGATCAAAGAGTCTGTTTGATCAATAGTCGGGAAATTTAACTCCTTAATTCTTGGTGGATTGATGGGACTTCGACATCGGATATTCTTCAGAATAGTCACCTCCAACACAATGGGCAAAATGAGCTCTCCAGTAAAACAAACAGCTTTGAAAAGAGCTCAGGGGCATTTTCTTTAGCTTGAATTCAAGGAGGAAATTGTGACTTTTATGAAACTTGCATAAATTTACATGTATCCTGTCAGAGTTTTAAAATTAGACAACATGCCTGAATGCCCTGGAAATGAGTCTGCCATCCAGATTTAGAGTGCTTTTAGCTTTTTTAATTAAAGACATTTCACAAGCCAACGCCAGAGAAGAGAATTAAGCATTACATAAGAACATAGCAAAGTTTGAGATTTAATGGGTGAATATTACGAACTTATAAAGGAGATAAAAGGTGTGAAAGGAGCGATTATTGGGAGTTTTCTGCATTTTGTTAAGTGTGAAAAATGGAAAAAATGAAAAGGCCAAGCTGCCATTTGCTGTAGCCCTCGTTCTGGAACTGGTTCAAAGCTCACAGAACTGACTGTGGGACTGTGATGCTTGTTAATGAGCATTTGTGGCAGTGAACTGGGATCATGGGTTTGTCACATGAATATATATATATATATAAAACTCAGAAGATAGAAGACAAAAGTTGTTGCTGCAGTGTGGTTGTGAGAAACACAAAACAATCATCCTGAAGACTGCATTTACATGGAGCTCAGTGCCAAGCCCCACAAACACTCACTCTGGATTCTTTAATAACTGCTGATACATAGTTATTGAAAATTGTTTTTAGCTGCACATGTTATACCATTTTAAAAACTTAGACTAAATACTGTCAACTCTTGTTTGCTTTCCTAGCGTGTTATTCATTTATTGAGAAATTTGGAATGTAAAACATCTGGGAATAACTTGGTGTGTGCTAAGGCATCTTTAAAATGTGTATATTTCGGAACTTCTTTGGTGTATTTATTTAGAAATACGGGAAAATTCTGTAAACATGTTCTGGAATATATGTAGCATTTGAATATGAAAGAGGAAGTTGGCATCATTGAAAACCCAAATTCATCTTCTATAAATATTACTCTGTCAGAGGAATGGGTTTCTGAAATTAGAGAATCCAGAATATGGTCAGCAGTATTTACTGAGAAGCATCTCCCTTTGCCCTGGACTGAATGTGTGAACCAGAAACATCCATTCCGGCCCTTTCTGGGGTACAATGTGGTCGTGTAACAAGAACCCAGTTTTTTCTATGACAATGTTTATGTCCAAATAAAGGAGTTATTTCAATTTATTTCAGCATTTCGAGGCATGAGTTGGAGCTGTGCAAACCCAATTGCTTAGAGTACAACCACTGTGGTGTTAATAAGTCCCTGGTTTGGTTCAAGAGTTAGTTCTTGTATTTTATAGCCAGGTCTTTAAGAAAACACTGCCATCACCACAGTCAAAGCAACTGAGAGATGACACAACATGTTAGAGGAGTCAGAGAAGAGAATTTATTATGATTCATACATTTTCTTCTTTTGAGAAAAGTAAAAATAATACCTAATATCACATAACTCTTTTTACTTCTTCTGAATTTCACATTTTGTAACTGTTTTAGTAGCTTTAAGTCCTGGCGCTGTATCCCTGTCCCATGCTCTCTAACCCTGTTCTTCTCCTGAACTACAATTCATTCCTTGAAATGTAAGTGGAGCTCATACAGTGAAGTTTGCCAGCGTAGTCCAGTGGGCTGGACTGGATAGACTCTAACATCCTCCAAATGCCACTTTCTGGTGATTCCAAAACCCATGCTACTAATGAGGTTCTCTAGATGGTGTATGGATTTCCAAGTAAGGGACGCTCTTAATTTACTTTAACCCACTAGGGGATATGGAGTCCTTTGGAAAACCTTACCCATTTACCTGTGTCTCACAGCTGCCCTCCTTTTTGATCCTGACAGAAGCAGGAGGAAGATGAGGGGGAAGGTCCCTGGAGTATCTCCCAATGACCTGTGCACTGGGAGGATGGGGCGGAGCCATGGGAAATTCACACCTATTGCAGGAGAGAGGAGCCGGACCTCTCCTGTTCCTAGGTGGTAAGGTGGGATTCAGTCGGTGAGGCAGACAGCCTGTTAGCAGGACTTCATTTCACTCTGCTGAGCTGCTTTTCCTTTTTTCTTTTTAGCCAGTAAACTCCACTCCTCACTCTTCTGGGTCTTCTCAAGCCTAGTCTTTACTGGTCATGTGACAAGAACCCAGTTTTTTCTACAACAATCCCCCATTTGTGACTCTGGCTGTGCATTTCCTATTATTAGGGGGCGATCATCAAAGGAATATTAAAATTAATATACTTTCCTTGAGCTATTCGCTGGGTCTTGTCTTGTAAAAAACTGAAATGACAGAAAAGAACTGGAAGCAAATTGTAAATCGAAAACAAACCAAAAAATCTCCTCATGGTGAACAATTCACAAAGCTCTCCTTAACCGGAGTACAAAGTTAAATTTGCTCATTGATCAGGGCAGCAGAACCCGTGGTGCCTGTGTTATGAACTTCCCATCTGTTTCCTTAAGAGTTTTGATAAGGTCTTCAGTCAACACTGGAAAGAAGTCAAAGAGACATGTCTCTGTGTTTGTCTCTTTGCACTGCTCGGACTTTCCACACACTAGGGCAAGTCTCCAGCCCCTTTCCCAATCACCTAGTAGATGTGGCAGATGATCAGTCCTTCAGAGAAGACTTTCACACTCCTTACTGTGAAAATTCTTACCTGTTGGTTAAAGTAACACTTCTCTGTGGACGTGCTTGGTTATCAGATAGCTGGATGTTTGAAAGTAACAAAATGCTTACTAGAATGTTCATCAACTCAGACTTTTTGTGGGTTTACTCCCTAGATTTAGGGCAGGGAACTCTTCCCCATATTGCCTCCTTTGGCCATCATTCATAGCATCTAACTGAGTGGCCCTGAAGTACTGTTATCTTGAGAGTCCCATGTGTTTGCATATATGACACAGAATTTTTTTTAGTCTCCTCACACCAACTGGACCAAATGCCATATGTACACACATGTGAGCAAGCCACTGCCACATGTTGAGTCATATTCGTGTACCAGAAGAATAAAGTATTGCAGAGCTGAAGGGGCTGGTCAGTGTAAGGTTGATCTGGAAAATGGAAGAGGCTAGGGATTTAAAGCAGACTGTCAAGTCAGAAACAACAGACTCTTGGTCAGATCAGGAAAGGGAAAAAGAAGGAAGCAGGAGAATAGATAGCTGCAACCTTGATTTAAAAGACAAGTAATGATGTGATATTAATCACGTGAAAGGAAGCCTTACTTATAAATTATAAAATTAATAAGAATGGCGCTTTTTAAGAGAGCTATTTCTGATCTCCAAATCAAGCCACAAAGATTTGTAGAATAGTGACTGTTCTACCCTGAACTGTGCCCTTAGGCACATTGAAGGACACAGACTGTTTGGGAGACTAAGTAAGGTAGTCGTTCTGATCAGGGTCACACAGTGTATATAAAGTGGTGTCCCCTTGGTCTTGGATACAGTTAGTCTTTTCTATCCACACAAAGGGTATGGAAAACTCTGATTTAAATGACTGCCACCTCTGCAGCTTCACTTTCAAGCCTCAATTTCCCTAGTTTTAAAATGGGGATGATAATCTCCTCAGCAGAGTGCCTTATTCGTCCATCCATCTGTACTCCTTTGTGTCAAGGCCATCATTCATCAATTCAACAAATATTTAGGGAGAACTTATAATGTACCAATACTCCATGAGGTCCTGATTGAACCTTATTGAATTAAACAGACATAAGTCATCTACCCTAATTCTAGAGCCTAGGATGTGAATAGTAAGCAAGTAAATATGCACATTTATATTTGTTCACATACACACAGAGAAATCTAGAACTGTAGAGACTTGTAATTTTGGCTAATGGAACACCTGTTGTCTTTGTAGCAGCCAGTGACTACTACACATGCTCAGTTCTTGAGTTTAATGGTAACATGACCACTCCTTTTTCTTTGAGGCTTATTTCAGAAAGGAGAGTGGAAGGGAGCCTTTCTGTTGAGTTTATAATAGCAATTACAAGCTGATAAGGGCAAACCATTCATCAAAGGATCATACCTTGGGACTTTATCTCTTTGGGTCAAATGTTTCCTGATTGATATTGACTACCATATCTTAAGCCGCTTTGAACAGATAAGAAGCTAGGAAAGAAATTCCTTTGAAGGAGATTTGACAAAATTATGTTTTCTGATTTTTTTTCTTTCAGGAGGCAGATTAACTTCTCATTGTTCTTACTAAGGAGTACAAAGCTACCAAACAATTGAATTGAAGAAAATCTAGAAAAGTTTTAATGGGTAGATATTGATTGAGTTTCCACTAGAAACAAATGATCATCTGTATTGTTATTCTTTTCTGGTTCTGAAATGGCTTGGAAAGAACTTTTAAAATATTGAGAATGGCTCTGTATCAAAGACACTTAGGGATAGACAATTATATAAAGAAAAAATAGCTATTTGATTACTAGATATAAGTGTCCTACGGGAAGCAGTGCTATAAGTAAAAGTCTTGCAGGTTAAGTATAATTCGTTTTCATAGAACATTATTTGTAGAAGCAATGTTTTAAAAGGTGGGGAGGATAGGTTTCTCACCATGGACTTGATAGCCAGTTTTTAATTGAAATGGTCATAAACATCGTAATTAATCAACTATGTACTCAATTATAAAGTATATAATTGCATTCTGAACAGTAAAAGCTTCCTAAAGTGTATATAAATCAACTAAACAGGGCAATACAGTAACTGATCACATAAAATTATATTTAATGAGATGTGTCATCTATCATAGTGTTTTCCACACAGTTCTTATCTTACATCTTTGTGATTCATTCGTGCCTTATTTTTATTGCAACAAATCTCACAGTAAAGGAACCTCTTTATCTTGGCCATAGAATTCAGTGACATTACTTCGGGCAGATTTATAATCTTTAAAGAGAGTTTTGGAGAGGGAGAGTTGTGGGGTCACTTCTAACTGGCGTTTTGGAAAGGTGATCTGGATGTGTCTGTGTGCCTTGACTTATTGTAAATTTCCCCATCACAAGCTTGGGCATTTGTACTTGTGGCCATGCTACTATACCCACAGTTGGCATCCGCTGCCTGGAAATCAGCTAGGTGACCGATGTTCGTGTGCTTCCTGCAATAGCTGCTAGATGTTACAAAAGAGTTGTAATTAGAAAAACATGCTACATACAAATCGCTCTTGATCGAGTCATTGCATGCTGAGAAGTATTGGTATAACTTGTAACCATATCATAGCTCCTTTATTTATATACGTTCTTCACGTTTTTTATGTGTATAATCAAGGATGCCTGGTGACCAGGGCCAGAGGTGGAGTTGAAGCAAGAAAAAAAAAAGGAAAAAAAGAAGGTTATTTGCATTTTTAACTCTGGCAAATTGGAAAAACTTCCGATGGCAAATTGGAAAAACTTCCAAAATATTTTGATAAATATATTCCAAAATGGCTTTCACTGAGTGGAACCTCAAAAGGTGTTCATATCTGGTAAATATACACCAAAGACCTGGCAAAGTCTGACACATTCCTTGGGATGGATAATAAAGAAATAGCTGAGTAACTGCTACAGCTGTTAGCTGGCTTTCTAATAAGGTGGTGATACTGCTCATTTACCACCCTCTTTCACTCCTTCAGTCGGGTTCAGATTCCAAGTGGCTTTCCCATTAGTGGAGTTAGGTGCATGCTGAGTACTTATGCCCAAGCCTTGTTGCAAGAAACAGAACCATTTGGAACAACGGACCAGGGCAGAACTGCCAAATGGGGTGAGCTGAAAAGCTTCTTCACCATCTCATTGAGAGCTCATGGGGTTATTTTGATCCTCCAATTTCCTGTATTACCTACTAGCAGATATGTGTGGTGTGGGCAGTGAGTGTGCTCATTTATTTATGTATCCAACTGACATTTATTGATTACCAACTGTGTAACTGTGTGAGGCCCATGTGAGGATCTAGGAATAGTACAATGAAGAACACAATGCAGTGCTGACCTTTGAGGCACTCACATTCTAGTGGTGGGGGGGACCCTTAAATTAAGCAATTACAACAGTATTTAAGTACTCCAGTAGAGCTAAGTGAATCCTTCTTGTCAGATTCTGTAGATAAAGGAATACTTTTAAAAAATTTTATTATTCTCTTGAATATTTTACTGGAACTAATATAACTGACAGACTGGCAAGTTGTACAAGTGACTAATATATTAATCCCACTCTTCCCTTCTGCCTTGTGGGATCGTCAAGTTGAGTCAGGGCTTAAAAATGGAGCTTGATGAGATTTGCTCTAAATATGTTGACTAATACCACTTAAATCCCTAAACATCACATGCAGATTGATTATGTCGTTTTCACTCCTTTTAAAGACCCAAAGATGCACCTAGTTAATAATCTCCATGTCCTTCATAAAGAGCAGGCTAATTAAAAATTGTTTGCTGGTTGAAAATGAATAAATGAAGAGCCATATATTAAAATAGGCAAGTTCAGCCAGCCGAAGGAGCCAAACAAAGGCTAATGGGGAATGACATGAGTAATTTGAGCCCTTTTCACCAAGGATGACACATACGCACGACAAGTTGTGTCACAGTGAAAAGGTCCTGGGGTAAGAAGGCTCCTGACAGGATGGGCAGCCAGGGTTAGTTTCCCCACTTCCATGATACAAAAGGGAACAATCTGGTTTCCTCTCTTGCTTCCTCCATCTCTCCTAGTCCTTCCTCCCTGCCAAGCCCTATCTGGCCACAGCCCTGCATCAGCCTCCTTGAATCTGTCCCCTCCTGGAGGCCTGCAACATGAAAGGTCTTCACTGCAGTGATGTATTCACCTCACAGTATCTAAGAGGAAAATGCTGCTTTCCTTGTGCCCTGTACAGCCAGGTAATGCGTACCTTTTTTAACTTCTTGAACTCGTTTCTTTCTCCCTTGAATAGAAAACCCTGTGTATGTCCTTCCTGAAAAAGAAACCCCCTTATTATGGCCTCTCCCCTCAACCAGGCCAATTTCTCCTTCTGTCCTGCGGATCTCACCTTAAACATCACTTCCTCAGTAAGGTCTTCCCTGATGTTCCACTGAGTTCGGGACCCTTGTGATGTTTCTTACTCTTACCTTTTTATAACACTGGCCCAGCTCACCTTTTCCAGGCCAAAACCACAGCTTTATGAGAGGAAGGAGAAAGGGCATCCTGGAAACGCCATGTCCCTGGTGTACAGCTGCTTATCCTAGGTAGCCAGTGAATGTTGAAGGGGTGTGTGAGTTAACTCTAAGTCACAGAAAACACACTTGACTATGTCCCTGGAAAACAAGAATCCTATCTCATATTTCTTTGGTTTTGGTCGCAATGCTAATTGGTGCTCAAAAAATATTTATTGAAAATAATTCTTGAATCTGCTGTGATGTTTACCTGAGGAGTGAGAAGAGTTTCCTTTAATGATGTGGGGGATGGGGAGAAGAATGAATGAGTTTGGGCTTGCTTGCTTTCTTAGTTTGTAGGAGTTCCATAAGTGCAAAAATACTAGTTGTAGTATTGAGTGAGCAGTCCTGTGTTAAGTGTGGGCCTGTTGCCACTGCGTTCTGCTTTGTAGCCTCTCTCCTTCCAGGTCACTTTGCGTCAGGGAACAAAGTCTGTTCCCCTGTAGAGTACTGAGGCCGACTGCATTGTAGAGGCAGGGAGCGCAGCAAGAAGATGAACTCTGGATCTCAGTCGGCGCTCACTGTCACTCACCACCTGTGTGCTCCTGGGCAATGGCTCACCCTCTCTCAGCCTCAGTTTCCCCATTTCTAAATTGGCAGTCATGATACTACTCACTTCATATAATATATGAGGATTAAGTGAAGGGCTGCACATAAAGCTCTTAGAAGGGGTTGGGTGTGCTGACTCTTGCCTATAATCCCAGCACTTTGGGAGGCCAAGACGGGGGGATCACTTAAGGTCAGGAGTTTGAGACCAGCCTGGCCATCATCATGAAACCCCATCTCTACTAAAAATACAAAAATTAGCCGGGCGTGGTGGCACACACTTGTAATCCCACCTCCTCGGGAGGTTGAGGCAGGAGAATGGTTTGAACCCAAGAGATGGAGATTGCAGTGACCTGAAATCATGCCACTGCACTCCAGCCTGTGCAACAGAGCAAGACTCTTGTCTCCAAAAAAAAAAAAGCTCTTAGGAATATAGTACCTGGCATAAAATACTTGCAAGAGATTTACGATACATACCACAGCTAACCTAAATCAAGGGAGATCTGCTCTCCAAAACTGTTTGTGGAACACTCTGAGGTGGCAGTGAGTGCACAGAGAGGCCTAGACTTTAGAATACCCAGAACGTTGCAGAGCCACACTCTCCTCGCCTCCGTTTTCTATGCTCCGCCTCCTCCCCTGCAGCCCTGACCCTTACCCACGTCACACAGACCGCTCCAATTCCGGGTGTGCCATGCCCTCTCTTTATCTCTACTGCTCTCCAAGTCAGTTTGGAAATTGAGAATTATATCTATTTGTGTGATATATTTTGTTCTTTGATAATAGCCTTTTTTTTCCCCCTGGCAGGTCAATTATGCTCAGTATTTTTCCAAGTTAATTTCATAGAGAAGGCATTATCTTTGATTGGAATTCGTGAAAATGAGAATATATAGCTAAGAAACAGTAGGAAGACAATATTGGATCTAAGTCCAAGAATTCATAATAGTAGTGGCTAGTGCTTCTATACTATTTACTATATGCTGGGCACTAATCTGAGCTCTGAAATTTCCTCCAATTTACAGATGAGGAAACTGGTTGCCTGTAGGAACTACAGAGTGGAAAGAGAATGTAATCAGCCCGGTTTGGCTTGTAGGACTCCATCCTCACGGATGTTTGTATTGCTTCACTTAATATCCAGCAAAAGAGGGAGATCACCTTCTGACAAATTCTGCCCTTGTTTAGTTTAGATGTTTGACTCAATGTATCAAAGTCTTGTAGGTTAATCATGACACTGGAATATAAAAAAAAAAGAGTGAGGAAAACACAGTAAAATGAAATCTATATTTACTGGTAAGACGTACACAGAGCATTTGGCATCAGTGGAAAGCTTAGTCTTTGATGTGGAAAATAGAAAAGTTCTTGTTGTTTCCATTTGGGTCAGAGAAAGAGATGATCACCCTATGATAAGTTTCGTGGATACTAAAGCTAGATGTAGTAATTGCCGAGCCACAAGCTGTCCTGCCCCGAGGATATGCAAGTATGGAATCCGCATGTCAGGAAAAATGCGGGTCTCTTTCTTTTTCTTTTTTCTTTATCTTTTTTTTTTTTGAGACAGGGTTTTGCTCCTTGTTGCCCAGGCTCGAGTGCAGTGACACGATCTCGGCTCACTGCAACTTCCGCCTCCTGGGTTCAAGCAGTTTTCCTGTCTCGGCCTCCCAAGTAGCTGGGATTACAAGCACCTACCACCACGCCTGGCTAATTTTTGTGTTTTTAGTAGAGACAGGATTTCACCATGCTGGCAGGCTGGTCTTGAACTCCGACTTCAGTTGATCCACCTGCCTCAGCCTCCCAAAGTGTTGGGATCACAGGCATGAGCCACCTCGCCTGGCCAATGTGAGTATTTTAAGTAAGGAACCACACAACAGGAAAAGCAGAAAATATTTAATAAGACAAGTCCCAGTTAGCCTAAGAGTAAGGATTTGTCATAAGATGGGGCTACTTGCATGGGTGAGTAGGGGGCTGAAGATGGAAGATCTAAGACAAAGGAATGTAAATAAATAATTTTTGGTGGATCATCTTACTCCTTGACAGAAGCCAGACCTGTAGTGGCCTTCTTCTGGATAGCTGCTTAAGAAGGGAAATGTTTTATTTTAGGTGTGGCGATGTCCTCAGTTTTAAACAAATTTTCCCTATTTTTGAAAATACTCACACAATTAATACCTCTTGCATGTATTCAACAATAGTTGCCTAGCAACCATCAAGAAGTGTTTTTGTAGCGCAAAGGACCTAAAAATGAATGAAGAACAAATACAGTATAACTAGCAGCTGAAAAATGACCGATTTTCTGATATCAGTTTCAAAGCACATCCCCCAGGAATCAGGCAAGGGGTCTCCATCTTTTAGAGTAAAGAGGTCTGGGCTAGGCGCGGTGGCTGTAATCCCAACACTTTGTGGGGCTGAGGTGGGCAGATCACGAGGTCAGGAGATCAAGACAATCTTGGCCAATATGGTGAAACCCTGTCTCTAATAAAAATACAAAAATTAGCCAGGTGTGGTGGTGGGTGCCTGTAATCCTAGCTACTTGGGAGGCCGAGGCAGGAGAATTGCTTGAACCCAGGTGGCAGAGGTTGCAGTGAGCCAAGATCTGGCCACTGTACTCCAGCCCCTGGCAACAGAGCAAGATTCTGTCTCCAAAAAAAATAAAAATAAAAAATAAAAGGAGGTCTGAGCTCTGGTCTGGCAGCCTTAGAGACCCACTGAAGTGTCCTGTTTGTCTTGGACACAGACAAAGAGGAAAAGTGTAAACTACAAGAAGGATCTCTAAGTGTAGTTGGGTCCACTTTTCTGCCTTTCAGCGGGACTGCTTTCCAGCTAATCCCAAACGGTGGTGTAACTAACGGAGCTTTGAAAAACTCTGAAGAAGGGGGATTATAACACCTCCTTTGGTATCTCTCTTTGGGATTTTGCAGCTTTTAGACTGCGACCACTTGGTAAAGACCATGGGTTAATCAAGGAACTAACCTCTTCACTGCAGGTAACTAACTTGGCTCTCACAGTCATAGCTTATTTGAAATGAAAAGACCTGAGAGATCTTTCAGATGAGAGGTCACAAGCTTGGGTGCCCAGAGTTGTCAGCAGGGACCCTAGCAGAAGAAAGGCAGTTGAAACCTGTAAGAAATCAGGAAGCAAGAAACATCCGTGTGCCGTCTAAAGGAGCAGCTGCTTTTCAGCTCCAGTCTTCCGCTGTGTTGTAGGAATATGAGCCCAGAGTTGCCAGATCTCTCAATTCCTTAAGAAAAGCAAGATATACCTATTTTTATGTGAAAATCTCATGATTTTCAATTGATGATGATAAGAAAAAATCATGTGAGCTAAACACGCTGTATCACTAGACAGATTTGGTCTATGGACTGCCGGTTCATGACCTCCTCTCTTGTCTAATGAGCCCCTAATTTTACAGAAGAGGGAACTGAGTCCTGGTAATAAGGATACTTATTCAAAATCAATGAAAATATAGCCAGGTGCAGTGGTATATGCCTGTAATCCCAGCTAGTCAGGAGGTGGAGGTGGTAAGATTGCTGGTAGCCAGCCAGGGCAACAAAGTAAAACTCCATCTCTAAAATTATAAAAATAAAAAATTAGTTAGGTGTGGTGGCACGTACCTGTAGTCCCAGCTACCTGGAAGGCTGAAGTGGGAGGACTGCTTGAGCCCAGGAGTTTGAAGTTGCACTAAGTTATCATCACACCACTGCACACTCCAGCCTGAGCAACAGAGTGAGACCCTGCCTCTAAAATACAAACAAACAAATAAATGAAAACGTGAACTATTTAACGTGAGGAACTCTGTTGTCTTCCCCGTGCTACCCCAACTGGACTAGCACAGTGTCAGTCATCTGATGGCAGTTTAATAAATATTTAGGCCGGGCACGGTGGCTCACGCCTATAGTCCCAGCACTTTGGGAGGCCAAGGCAGGCAGATCACAAGGTCAAAAGTTCGAGACCAGCCTGGCCAACATGGTGAAACCCTGTCTCTACTAAGATTACAAAAATTAGGCATGGTAGCGTGTGCCTGTAATCCCAGCTACTCAGGAGGCTGAGGCAGGAGAATCGCTTGAACCCGGGAGGCGGAGGTTGCGCTGAGCCAAGATCGCACCACTGCACTCCAGCCTGGGTGACAGAGCAAGACTCCGTCTTGAAAAAAAATAAAAATAAATATTTATTGAATCAATGAATATTGGATAACCAGGACTTGGTTTGACCAGGGGAAATCAGAACCTAAATGTTTCATTTTAAATGATTCCTTTCTTTCCTTTTCTCCTAAGTGACCTACCCTAAGGTAGAATTTGCTCTTCCATTTTGCCACCTAGGGGCTTGTTTAAAGTAAGATTTGATTAACAGGAATGTTCTACTGGAAACTTGAGAGGAAAAGCCTAGAACCCTCTATGGGGCCCAACCTTCCTGAAAGATGTTTGACTATAGTGGGAATCCTACAACCAACAGGTTGCCTTTTCTTCTTGGCCTACCAGATGAAACTCTGTTCAATTTCTTTTCTATGTATTGAGCTTCTACGTTGCGCTGAGGCCTCTGTATGGTCATTCCTAGATACAGGGGATTCCAGTAATTCTAGTGAGCCTGGGGACTTCAGCATTGAATGGGGATTCTCCAAGTACATTTCAGACACATTCAGTGATTAATTTAGAGAATAAGGACACTTGGCATAGTCTCTCTCTCTCTCTCTCTCTCTCTCTCTCTCTCTCTCTCTCTCTCTATCTCGCACGTGCTCTCTCTCATCCTGCTAAGCACACTTTGTGTTAATTTCCTTTCTTCATTTTTTGCCTTAACATTTAAAGTTGCCTAAAACACAGAATCAGTTACCACCAAGATGAGTTCCTCCTTTTGACAAACCAGTTATTGCCTGTATATTGGAAGACTTGTCAGCATAGACTACAGTTCAGGCTCCAAGGAGGTATGCCAGATGCCTTTTGACAGATGAGTAGCTTTCCTGCATTTATCTTTCTTCCTGGGTTCTACAAGGTGATTACCTCTGTGCTGAGGGCTCAGGTGTTTCCAAAATGTCAATAACTCTCTAACCAGCAAACTGCTGGTCTCTTGAAATGCTTGAGGTGATGTATTAATATTACTTCCATGTACCTGTGTATATAATGGTGATAACAATGGTATTCACCACTTATTAGTGTCTTCAGAGTGCCAAATATGCCAAGCATGTTGTCTAATGTTACCTCATTCATATTCTTTCCTCACCATAATCTTTCAAGATGGGGATATAATTCTCTTGATGAATGGTTAAATTCAGCCCAGAGAGATATAATGACTTGACCAATGTCATAGAGTTGCCTTATATGTAAAGTGAATACAGAGCTGCCTGCTCTCAAAGCCCGTGCCCTCTCTATTTTCTGATGAAACTTGGGTCTCCAACAGCAATTTTGCCAACTTCACTAGTGCTGTGGTAATGGAAGGCAAGATGACGTATCTTTTTTTCAGAAGCAAACTCAAGGGGTCATTTTAAATGGAGCAGATGGTTTTGCATGAGGCTATGTTTAATTTCAGGATGATGTCCTTTTCTGGTGAAGATAATCAGACATAATGTCATCCGCAACCTCTCTGTGTGCATGATTTCATAAAACTGGTATAGCAGTTTATTATTATAAAATTAGTATAGCATAGAACAAACCTGGGATGCAAGCCAGATGAAATAGACAATGAATAGTTATATAAGGTTTTGGAAGCACATGTAGTAGAACACAAGCTCACTGTATTTTCTTCTCAATTGTCTGCTGTTTGTTAATGTTTCCTTTTCAACATGATTGCATCTCAGTTTAATAGCACTTGCCATCTCAGGCTTTATGGTGCCAGGCCTGACATAGTTACATCCCCTCTGTGCTAAAAATATCGCATGTATATATTCAACCGCAGCTGACATGTTTAGCTAATGGGTTACTCAGGAGCTGTGCGCTTATATAATTAAGTGATATATGTAATTTTGTGTTAACACATTTGCAATATGTGTTTCCCTGGTGATTGCAATGCTTTATTCTGTGTAAAGTGTGACATTTTAATTCCCACTGAACAATTTCCTACCTTGATTTGCCTTGTTTTTGTGGCAGGGGATTATTTTGCAATCAAGATAAAAGCATTATTTATGAAATTTCTAGGCTATCCCATTACTGGGAAGTTTTAACTGCAGATCAATCTCCTATTTTATTGATCTTTGTTTAAAAACCTCTATTGGAATTTAAATGTAATCTCTACATTATAGGTTTGCTCAGACTTTCATCTGCAGGCACATTTTTTTAGGCAGCTCTGCAGAGATGGGGTTCCTTAAAAAAGGAATCCTCACCAGGCAGTCTGCCATCTTCTCCAAGGAAATTTTTTCTCTTAGGTGTTACTGATTTTTTCTTGTTGTAGGGGCTCTCTAGGAGAGCCAGTGGGCCTGTGGGCTTGAGAGTCTTGGCAAAACAGGTGACATCTGTGTGTTCACAGACAAGGCGGGTTTCTCTTAAGTGTCTAGCTGTTGGACAATAGCTGGGTCTCAGAGTTACATAGTCTGGGTGTCTATGTCTTCCCCTTATTAATGGCGATCATGACCTAGGGAAGGTGACATAGACAGGAAGGGGAGCCATCAAGGACAGCCTAGCCACCTGGCCCTCTTTGAGGTCTTTCTGTTCTCTAGTGGGATGAGCAGTCAGTACAGTTTAACAAACATTTACCAGACTCTAGTAAGTACCAGACACTGATTTCAAAACATGACACAGAGGGAGACATTTGTTTGGTAAACGTTTATTGAACACCTACTATAATGATGCTATAGTGATCAAAACCAACATAATCTCTTCAGACTGTGGTAAGGGAGAGAGCTACACTAACCAGATGATTTCAGTACAGGGTGACAGGTGCCAGGATTGAAGCATACTTGTTTTTTGGGTTTCTTTCAAATTTTTTATTATTTATTTTAAGATGGAGTCTCACTCATTGCCCAGGCTGGAGTACAGTGGCGCAATCTCAGCTCACTTCAACCTCCACCTCCTGAGTTTAAGCGATTCTCCTGTCTCAGCCTCCTGAGAAGCTGGGATCACAGGCGCCCACCACCATGCCCAGCTAATTTTTGTATTTTTTAGTAGAGACTGGGTTTCATCATGTTGGCCAAGCTGGTCTTGAACTCCTGACCTTAGGTGATCCACACACCTCAGACTCCCAAAGTGCTGGGATTACAGGTGTGAACCACCACGGCCGACCCAAAGCATATTTTGTACAGATGCTGCAGACAAGGGTGTTTTTCACCCAGCTGGAGATAAGGGAGAATAAAGGAGCCTTTTTTTCTTTTTTGGGGGTACAGAGTCTCTCTCGCTTTTGTTGCCCAGGCTGGAGGGCAGTGGCACAATCTCGGCTCACTTCAAGCTCCACCTCCCGGGTTCAAGCGAGTCCCCTGCCTCAGCCTCCCAAGTAGCTGGGATTACAGTTGCCCGCCACCACACCCAGCTAATTTTTGCATTTTTAGTGGAGACAGGGTTTCCCCATGTTGGCCAGGCTGGTCTTGAACTCCTGACCTCAGGTGATCTGCCCACCTTGGCCTCCCAAAGTGCTGGGATTACAGATGTGAGCCACTGCACTGGCCAAGGAAGCTTTTTAGGCAGGAGTTGGGGCCGGCAGGAGAAAAGCTAAAAAAGGAAAGGTATTGCTGTCAGAGGAAGCCCAGGAACAAAGGCACACAGGTATAAAGCTTCGTAATGTGCTTGGGAGACCTCTGAGGCTTGTGTTACTACTAGAAGGGTGAGATGGATGCTCCCTAGCAAGGTGGGCTGTGATCCATTTCTTCTTGATCCCAAAGGTCCCGAGTTTCCAAATCCCTTCCTTGCCCCAAGGAGGGCTCCTTTGTTTTCTTCAGCCCAGCCTAACAAAAGCAAGCAGGTGACAGTTGTTGACGCCCAATGCCAGAGTTCTTTCCTGATGGCTCTGCAAGTGTTTCGCTGCTAGTCCCTCACATTTGGGTCTGGGCAAACAGCTGGGAGTGTGGTGCGCAGAAGTCTTGCCAGAAGGACCCGCACTTCATGCGCTCCAAGTGAGCTTTCTCAGTTGTATGTTTTGGCATTCGAACACAGTGGGAATGTCCTTGTCAGCTCCCATTTGACTTTATTAATTGCAGTTCCTTGGAAAATGTGTTTCAGTAACGTGGTCTTGGGATGACAGAGCTTGCCCTGCAGAGACACAAGTAGAGGTATTCGGGGCCCATTGAAAAGCCGTCTGCTGCCAAGGCTCTGCTGCTGATCTCATGCAACAGAAACCAGAGTCTATTGCAGCTCTGCTTCTTACTGGGTGACGCTGGGCGAGTGGCAGGCTCTCTGGTCCTGCCTTTTCTAATGTGGAGAATGGACTAGCTGGTGCCCGGGGTTTTCCTAAAGCTATGGAATTCCATCATTTTATAAATGACTCCAAAGAAGAATCCTACTGGCATCACATCTATGGATTCACCAACTCCTAGCAGTGTGGTCTTTGGTTCCAGATTCATTTGAAAAGCCAAGAACCATTTTCCACAATTTGTCTTGTCATGACTCTCTGGCTCCATATTTTAAGAAACAGTCTACACTAGCCCTTGGATCTAGACTCCGATTTTTTAAGATATAAAGGGAATCATTAAGCCGTGGAATATTCCTAGAGTATATGGCAATATGGATCAAGTCATCCAAATTATTAGCAATGTTGCAAGAGGCGGTCACCTAGCAGCTCTGTCCTCCCCACTCACTTCCCTGAGCCCTGAGGCTGTGGTTAATAATGTCAAAAGAATGTTTTAAAATTGCCCTTCTGTTCATTCCAGAGAGTTAGGGCCCTCACATGGTTAGAGTTCTGGGCTAAGAGTCAAATTCTAAATTTAATTCCAGCCTCTATGAACATCTTAGTTCCATATTTCCTCACCATTTAGAGATGTTTCAGTTTTCCCATCTGCAAAATAGGCATAAGATGCCTCACTCCACAGAAATAGTTGTCAACAGCTTTGCTTTACACAAGGATTGGCATTATATTGGGGCAGAATATCATTTTTCATTCCATAATAAGAATTAAACAAAAGCCCTTTGAGTACGCACCTTGTGTAAACGCCCTCTGCTTAAAAGCCTGTGAATTTCAGAGGTCAGCAAAAACCACCCCCCTTCTTTATTATTTTTCTTAAAGCTAAACAAGGCTAACTAGGGAATTCATTTTGGAATAAAAAGACATGAAAGAAAGGGCATTTCAGCTTGCACAATAGTACAAAGAAGAACAAGAATTGTCATGTTTTGTTAAAGAACTCCCAGCTGTTTAATTTTATAGTAAAATTACTTTAAGAACTTTGCTAATTCAAAGACAAAAATCAAACAACTGTTGTTGCAAAACAGAACTTCCACGTGTAAGTAGAAAAGCCAATTTGAGATTAATCTGCCCCTAAAATCATATTATAAAAATACAGTGCATTTTTGTAATGCTGGTTGGAGGAGTGGCTTTTATCTGAAGAGAAGACACATAAAAGAGAAACATAATGGTACATTTACTGGTAATAAGATTAAAAAAATAGTTTATGTTCTCATGTACTTTGCCCCGACTTCTCCCCCAGCTTTCTCTTAAGCTCCTCAGTCTGTTTTAATACTAGGTTTGTTTGCTTTTTGGGGATGGGCCTGTTAGGCAGGAAATTGTTGAAAGGCATACAAAAGAAATTTTAAATGGTGTTTTTAAAAGATAAATACCCAATTGGGTAACTGATTATTTGGAGTTCATAATTTTATAAAATTTAATTTTTAGAAAACGTAGAAAGATAAATTCTGTACCTATAGTTGGTTCTATAAATTCTATGTTTCCATATGTTGCCTATTGTCAGAAACAAACTGTTACTTATTTTTTTTTCTTTAAAAAAAAGCAGTTTTTCTTCCATATTAGGGAATTATTCAGACTCCTTTCTTTGGTTCCTATAATTCCAAACCAGTTGGAACATCAGTCTATTTTTGGTTTAAAGGAGCTTTTAAAATGTGAGCATGATTTTTTTAAGGTTCTAAACCTCATAAAAATCAATTTGCCACGTATATAGCAGCCATGGTTGTAAATATAGTGAAGTCATTGTATTGCAGAAAGACAAAGTTCTAATTTCCATATTACAAGCCCAACCCACACCACCTTGTCCAATCTCCACTTAAGAGGGCTGAAAAATGTAAATTCTAAAACATAGAAAACAACATAAGGTTGTCATTTGTGGCTGTTTCTATCCAAGATGAATGTTTTTACCTGTATTGGAGTAAACTCTCGTTAGTTTCTGGGGTTTTTTTTTTTTTTTTCTTTTTTTCTGTTCGTCCCACCGCATCCCATCGACTCACCACGAGAGGGCAATGGAGCGTTTGCTTTCAGCTAACAAAGCTAGAAATGGTTTTAATATCAACTAAGTGTTTGAACTTGTTAAGGATTTATTTCTCCGCCTTCCAATTGCCACACATGCAGCCTCTGAGTTTCCACTAACAGCGAATAATAATCCAAATAAAGTTCTTCTGAGGGAAAATATAGACAGACTGGTGCAGACAAGAGCTTTTGCCCAAATAAGGATCCCTTTTGTGCAGACCCCATGTGTTAGATAACCATCAACTGACAGTTGGTCATGAGTTAATAATGTTGGATGCTGAAATATGCATACCATGTGCTATAAAAGAGTTTGGAGCACAAAGACAAATACTTCTATAGTTAGATGTCAGAAACATACCAGAGGTGTATATTGCTCCACGGAACGTGGGTTGAACCCGCCAAATAATTTCATCAAAATTACTACATTATAAGTATGATACAGTAGAATGTATGATATTTATTGCCTGTTTTGTCAATGTTGCAGAGATTTTGGTCTAAGTCTTTCTGCATGTTACTGCCTTAAATGCTATAGCAACTCCTGCCTTCTAAAAAAAGAAAATATTTCCTAAGTTTATGTCTCCTGCCACCATTGTTGCTCTTTTATTTTTACAATAGGAACCCATTTTACCGTGCGTGTGCAGCCCTTTGATTGGCATGTAGTTTTTGGAGGGCCGTTAACGTCTAGTTAGGTTTCTGTGTTGCTGCTGCCACAGGAATCACAAAGTGAGGAGGTGGAGGGAATCAGCTTTGATTTTGGCTACTGTCAAAAGTCATTTGGGAGGATGGGACACAGGGCCAGCTGAGCATTGGGCAGCCGCCTTCTCAGTGATGCCTGATGGTTTTTTGGTGCTAAGGATGATTGTGGAAAGAATCTGTCTCCTCCGTGTTCCCAGAGTTCAAACCTTTTTGTTCTGTTCAACTTTTCTGAGCATATTGGAATGCCAGTATTTAATGAAGAATCTCATATTTTGTCATAAATGGAACCTGAAGCAGGTTGGCAAAGCCAATGAGGCTATGCCCTTGCATTTAGGCCTGACTATAACTGACCTCTCTATTTATTCTCAGATGAAATGTCCAAAAAGTCAGACCATTAACTTAATAACTGGAGATTAAGAAGTGTCTACTTTCAAGCAACTAAGGTCACTCTAGTTCCCGTTTCCCCTATTCAGTTTGTACTGGATGATGAAAATGGCTTACATTATACCCGACCCATATTGACAGCAGGAGAGAACAAGTCGTGAAATAAACAAGTAGCTAGTTCCTTCCCCTCTCTCTCTCCTTTTTCTCCCTCTCTGTCTCTTCTCCAGTCTGTTGTCGAAGCTTAACATTTACTTTGACATCTTAGTTAAGGAAGTTAATGAAATAACACATTCATCAGGGCCATTTAGTAGCCTTGAGTCAATGATTACCAGATTTGAATTTTACAGAGGAGAGACTTCAGCTTTAGCAAAATTTTTAGATACTCATAACATTATATTTGTGTGTGTTTTATGTATATATATGTATAATATATATATAACTCTATATAACATTTTTACATGATCATCATCCATAACAGTGAATAAAATCTTAAGTGTATTGAAATACTGAATTGTGACTTTTGCTGATTATTCTAGCTTCAGATGTTAATCTTGTTCTGTCTGCTTCTTAACACATATTTCCAAGAACATATCTGTAATCATAACATTGAATTATTGAGTAAACCAGCATTGCCCAAGAGAAAGATAATGTGAGCCACATGTAATTTAAAATATTCTAGTAACCACATTTTAAAAGGTAAAAAGAAACATGTGGAATCGATTTTAATAATACTTTTTATTTAACCCAGGATATTCAAAATATTATCACTTCAGTATGCAATCAATATAAAATGTTATTAATGAGATATTTTACTTTTATTTTGTACTAAGCCTTGGAAATCCAGTGTGTATTTTACACTGTGGCACATCTCAATTTGGACTTGACATACAGTATTTCAAGTACTCAAGAGACACATGTGGCTAGCAGTGACTCTATCAGACACAGCAGTTCTAAATAGTCATAGAAATGTTTTATGTTACACCAAAAAAATGTGAAGAAGCTATAACCTCTTCTGGGCTCATTGTTAGCTTTACGTTAGGGTTTCTGATGTTATCTGTGTGTTGTTTCTCTATAGTGTGACAAACTCTCCCTCCAATGGACTGATCACTCTAGTTTTCCCCACGGCTTATCATCTGTCCTCAGTTAACATGTCACCAGGTATTACCATCCTTGTTGCCCCCTCTCCACGCCCACCCCAGGCCCCTTTCTCTTCTCATTCTGCACCCTCACCCCACCCTGCTCCAAGACACAAGCCCTTCTATACAATCTGTGAGTTTGTGCGAGAGTTTCTTGGTACCACAGAAGAGTTTTTAAAGTCATTTTCCAGTATCTTGGCTCCTGTACCTGCACAAACAAATGAAGCTCAGAAACCACTGACGTACTTAGCTGGGAACGGTGCTGGTGCCCTCATAAGGAGGAACGGTGAGAGGGATTTGCCTGAACAAAGAAAAATATCTCCAAATCTCAGACAACCAAAAATAGTCATCTTTTTACTTTTAAGTAAGAGACTATCCTACTTCTTACATTATTCTTTCTGAAAGGTATAAAAGCACAAAGCGAGTGAAAAGCCCCCCCCCCTTTTTTTTTTTTTTTACAAATTCCTTTTTGGATCTTTTTAAAAGAAATTGGGAGCCTATCATTTGATGACTATTTCTTACATATGTGTATTTTAAACTCGAAAATGTCTCTCATGTCATACTCATCCAAGTATGTAATAAATTAAATATCTCCATGTTAATCCACATACACACCAAAAACAAAAACAAACAAACAAACAAAAAAGAACTTCTCTTTGACTTATTTGCAAGTGGGGAATGTTTTCTGTAGACTTGTAGCAAATCAATTATCCTCAATGGTGAAAATGGAATATCTCATTTCCAAACCTGGAGAAATGGCTGAAGAAGAATGTTGTTTATATATGAGTTTTAAAACTGTTCTGATATTTACTGTTCTTACAAGGCTATTCAATACAAAAATGTTGCTTTCACTTCTGTGCTGTCATGTTCAATAGTAACACCACAGAACATATCAATCATAGGCTGGAATGAGCAGCTTTATTGATTGTAACAAAAAGAAAAAAGAGAGAGAAAAAGAGAGACAAAAAAATAGCTCTCTTTGTTTAAGAGGTTCTATCTGTATAACCTTCAGAAATTGTGGAAATCAGAATGTCCTTAAAACACATTTCCAGAGCGGATCGTTTAACAGCCTTAAGAAAAAAAGACCATTATCTTGTTAATACTCTATTTTTATTATATAGAACCATACTAAGAAAGATTAAATCTGTATTTATAGAAGAGTTTTCAAAAAATGAAAACAGCAGCTATTTCAAAATCATAAGAAAAAAATACATAGTATAGCATTGAAACAACACACTTATTCTCATTGTACTAGCTTGTGTGCATGATTGAGAGAGGAGCCTGAGGCCTGGAAATGGCTCATGGACACCTGGTATCTGGAGAGATGGACAGGAGAAAGGAGATGCCAAGTACATGTGAAAGTGGGAGTTTGAGCCATGATGGCTCTTTGAGAGTCCACTTTTGGTTTTGCTGAATTTGTGACTTGACAGGACCTTGCAGCTGGTAGGTGCCATGGGCAGAGAAATCAGACCTTTTGCAAGCAGCTCCTAGATAGCACTGCTGCCACACCCTTAGGGACTGAGCTAAGTCCTTAGATGTCTACTCTGCCCTGATGTCTAGAATATGTGGAATTCCAAGACAAAGGAGTCTTTCCATAGGCTCCTGATCCTCAGGAAAACCTAGGCATGGTCTTGTCCATGCTATGATATATAGACTGCATTATCCCAAAGATGCATAAGTTTTTGCACAACATCTATGAGTTACCACTTTCACCCCCTTACAAGCCCTGAAGGGGACCCTCCACTGAAAGATACTGGGGGTAGCCAAATAGACCAGAGTGAAGTGAGAGTTGGAAACGGCTGGCATAGATTTTCATCTCTTTTCCTATTTCCACAGTTCTCCCCAGAGAGAGTCAATCCTCTGAAAAACCAGAATCTCTCCTCACTCCACACCTAGATTCAGACCCTAGATTTTCACCTTGTTTCTCAAGCAGTTGTGAAAAGCATCTACAGTCTTTTTCTTCTTTGCCAGTGTGCTTGTGGACAACCTATTATATAGACTTCTAGAACATTTTTGTGTTACCTTGGAATTCACTACATGATTGCAGAACAATATATAAATAACATGAGATCATTTACATTTCCCCCCTGCCTCAAGACACTGTGGGGAACAAAGATAGAAATCTGCCTATCAAAACTGCTGGTAAAGCTGACTACAAAAGAGGCTTGCTTGTGTTTTAACGGCAAGAATGCATGGAGTCACATGCTTTCAAACCAATTAGCAATACAGATGAGCTAGGAAGTCCTGTTCCATTTATGGGTTGGGGGAAGGGTAGAAGTAAAATAATCTGTGTTTTTAAGTGTTTCTGAGAAATGAAGACCTCCAGGGCAGAGAGAGAAGGCAGATCAGGAAATAGCTATGCAAATCACATGCCTAAGAAATTACTAAACCTTTGATCAGGAGCATTAACAATTACTCCAGCATTCACAAGTATGAAACAGGAGTGAGTAAGACTGGGCATGTTTTGGAATGGATTACAAAAGTGTTTACTTACATGGTTTGTTGAGCAGTCAATGAAGTCCATGGCTGTTTTGGACTTACACTGCCCAAGCAATCCAGGTATAACAAAGGCAGTAATATGTTACTCTTATTAGTGACTCTTGGGGCTCTCAAAGATTTTGACGAAGAGGCAAAATGACTGGACTTCATATAAACACAGCTT
>NW_016107457.1:4302626-4334994 GCF_001604975.1 Cebus imitator
AAGAAGAACAAGGAGTGAGAGCAGAGTTCATTAGAAATGCTAAATTGTAGTTTGTGGCTCAAGCAGAGTAGGGGTAAAAGCACACTGGGAAACTCGAAGTCCAGGTCTTCATGCCGCATGATATCCAGCGTGATGAGTGTAAAATTTCTCTAGGACGTATCCATCCATTAGTGTTTGGGCTTGTCTGGTCTTGATGACATTTGAAAAGCATTTAAATCAGGCTCTAGGCTCTGGGCTCATTTGCTTTTATTTATTTATTTTATTTATTTTTTTAGAGACAGGGTCTCACTCTGTCACCCAGACTGGAGAGCAGTGATGCAATCTCAGCTCACTGCAGCCTCAAACTCCTGAACTCAAGTGATCATCTCACCTTAGCCTCCCAAGTAGCTAGGACTACAGGCACATGCCACCACATCTGGCTAATTCTCCTAGAAACAGGGGTCTCAATACATTGCCCAAGCTGGTCTCAATTTCCTGGCCTCAAGCAATATTCCAACATCAGCCTCTCGAAGTGCTGGGATTACAGTCATGAGCCAATACCAGGGCTCATCTATTTAATGTCTTTATTTGAGAAAAAATAATTACTCTTAAGAGGAAACTGTCAGAACAATTGCCAAGTAATAAAACGTTTGCAGCATTGTGTTACCATGTCTATTGTTTAAAATTTATCATCAGAGTTAGAATGTCCCGAAGGATCAAGTTGTGCTTGTCAATGGCCCTATGTGTTTATATCTCAGACAATACGGTTGCTTCTCAAGCATTTCTGTTGGGTGTGGAAGACTGACTTTGGGGAAACAGAATAAAAATAAACATGACTATTTCCTAAATTCATATGTGATCAGTGTTATGTGAATTTGTACAAAAATTCAAACAATTGAATAGAAGTTTAATACCAGTGGTCACTATGTAGAATGTAACTGTGAATTTAAAATAAAAATTTCAGGAACTCATTTATGAATTTTTAAATATTGGCTTTAAGTGAAAGCCAAAATGAGGTCTGACAGCTTCTAGTTTTCTTTAGTACCCCCACATATTTGAAAACTGAAATTCTATAAGAGATTATCTGTGAAATGCCTTTCTTTTATTACACCCATAAATTTTAGGAGTGGCTTTGATCAAGCCTTCTGCCATTCTTGTTTTCTAAGTCTTTTACTCACACGTTAATAACTTTTAAAACATTCATTCTATTTTTGTGGTAGTGAAAGAGGAAGTTTCTAAATAGTCAAAGGGAAACACTGAAAATAGAACACAGTATATGATAACTAAATTAGGGTAGCCCCCTCTGCCACCCCAAGAAAGTTCCATGCTGAAACTTGCCAGGGCTGGTTTTTTTTTTTTTTTTTCTGAGACAGAGTCTCACTCTTGCCCACGCTGGGCTGGAGTGCAGTGGCACAATCTTGGCTCACCACAACCTCCACCTCCCGGGTTCAAGCAATTCTCCTGCCTCAGCCTCCCGGGTAGCTGGGACTATAGGCACGCGCCACCATGCCCGGCTAATTTTTGTATTTTTAGTAGAGACAGGGTTTCACTATGTTGTCCAGGCTAGTCTCGAACTTCTGACCTCATGATCTACCCGCCTCGGCTTCCCAAAGTGCTGGGATTTTACGTAGAGACAGCTACCGTGCCCAGCTGGTATTTTAAGATTATTGTGTGTAAAGAAAATGTTCCAGAGTATTGAGATCCTCAGAGGGAAAGCATTACAGAAATGCAGGGTATTATATTATCAGTAACACATACTATACATAGAACAACGTTTGTCTGCCTTAATACTGCGATCAGTGGAGTTTTGTCTTCTGGCTCCTGTTTAAAAGACACACACACACAACTTGCAAATCCAATGAGTTAACACTCTGCCGACTTCCTCTAGACACTGACCTCGGGGGTCAAACTCTTAGGGAAATTGTGCTGGTTTTCCATTCTCCTGAAGCCAGTCCCTACCAACAAGCAAGTCCTATCTCTGAGTGGAAGCTCACAAAGAATTTCTCGAGAGAATATGTAGCTGTGTTGGCAACAAAATTCTCTCCGCAAAATGGGAAGAAAGAGTTGTTAACTGATGAGTCAGTCCAGCTTTTATAGCAGATTATCTATCTTCGTGGTATTTCCAAGAGCATAAATGCTATTAAAAAAAGAGACGGTCATGACAGGAAGAACACAGTAGAAAAAAACAAGAACATTTGAGCCAAAAGCAATTTACTTTGCCAGTAACTGGTTACATTTCCCTTTGTTTTATTATTATTATTGCAAGAGTTGGGGTTGACATAAAAGTTTCCCACACCTGCACTGCCCTGCCATGTAACTTGTGTGAACCCGTAGTGAAATAAATATATAAACAAACGGCTGCACCTCTGAGCTTCTAGACCCTTTCAGAAAAACAAACTTGTTTTGCTATCCTGTTGAGAAAATAGACTATAATTCATTAATATTTGAAGGCGTTTAAAAAGAAAAAACAAACATGGGTTCACTGTAGCCTGGAGCTCTGGAGGTAGCTTGATTCTCTGAGGATTAACACCTATAGAAATAGCAGTGACTTCACAAAGGTGAATAGTTGTTAATTTCTTGGCACTGAGTTAGAAAGAGGAAGAGATGGGCAGTCAGAGGGAAAAGATTTTTTTTTTTTAAAAAAAAAACACAGAGATCTTTCAATGATTCGAGAGAAGAGTCAGTGGCCCACTGGTGAATGGGGTAATATGCAGGGCTCTCTGACTAAGTTTTATTGGCTTTAGTGGAAGTCTTACCAGCTACGGTTAGGTTAAGACTAATGGGGACCCCACTCGCTGTCAATTCAGTTGGACGTTTTTTTCCTGTCTGGGGTGGGCCGCAGCACCCTCGTGCTGTGTAGAACTTCAGTGTTTTCATTTGGGGAGTGCTCCCTGGTGACTACCAGCCCAAGTTACTATGAATACTTCATTCGGAGGCGGTGTGTGTGTGTCTGTGTGTCTATTAGAGATAAGTTGCTTAAAGCAGGGGCTCTGGATAAAGTCCAGTTGCCCGTGTTGAAATCCTTCTGCCACCAGTAACTACTTGTATGGTCTGAGGCAAGTTATTTCATCTCTGTCTCAGTTTTCTGGTCTGTATGATGGGGAAAAAGGACCATGCCTTCCTCTTTGGCTCCTTGGGAGTTTTAATGGAGTTATTGTATGCAAAGCACTTAGAAGAGTGACTTGTAAAGAGAAAGTGCTCAGAAACGGTTAGCTACTATTACTATTCACTTAGCTACTCTTATTATTCATGCACAATGCTGGAAACATTCACGCAAAGGGCATTTACTGAACTCTCCGATAAACCAGACCAGTGAATTATATACACCCCTAAAAGTAACAGTATATCTATTGCTTCGCATTAATTTTTTTAAATAAAACTGGCTGGAGCCAGATGTGCTATCAGTAAGGGTACTACTTTCTCTCTAGCAGAGCTTTTTCTTGGTAAAGATCAGTCTCACCTAAAGAACAAGAGCCGGTCTAATTCTGGAGTCTCAAGACTTAGGTTCTGCGAGTCAGTTACATAGCACTGAGCTTTCAAGGAGAGGTATAGGTCCTTGCAGGGTGGCTAGAAGGAGCTAGGGCTGTTTCTTACATGAGTCAATTAAGGTCCACAGACCCACCCCACTCCTGTCCACCAGCACACCATAATGCACCTGTTTTCACTCATTGACCTAGCAAATGACAGAGTTTCATGACCCTAAAGGGAAAAAGATGTGGCCTGGGGACCAGAATTTTTGCTGTCCCCAAAGCCAGCCCTTCAATACCAAAACTTTACCTGGTGTCTTCTGAATCCAAAAGGTCTGGAATTGGATTGCAGGGGCCCTACCCAGTCCTTTGTGTTCCATTCCCCCCAGGACTTTGAATGCTTGTGTTCTTCAGGGTGTTTGTGCATTGCATGTGGGGACTAGATGATAGCCCTACTGAGATTCCAAAGGCCCTGGTCTCCTGTCTCCATTCCCAGTGCGAACTCAAGTCGCCAGTTTATGTTTTCAGAGTATCAGCATTAAGTAGTAAAGCGGAATGCGGTTTTACATGTGCCCAAAGTGACACGTATACCACATGGGAGGCTGGCAGGACCAGTCTATGAAGACGGGATAGAACAATATGTGGGCATCTTTCTTTCTATTAGTCACTTTTTCATTCAACAAGTGCATGTTATGTAATGCTGCCTTTGGGTGTTGTGCTGGGCAGGTAAAACACACATCCCACAGGCTCTTGCCCTTAAGGATTCTCCAGTCTAGTATAATAATATACCAAAAAGTACAACTAAACTACGAGGAATACAGTGAAATGTTCCATAAGAGAAGGAGAGAAAAAACGTTCAGAGGGGAGCGGAGGAGAGGAATTTGAGTCTGAGCCCTGAGTGACTGCTGGGATTTGCCTAACCATACCTGAAATACCCATGTACTTGCCTTATTAAGAACAAAGGGCTTTTTCTCTTGATCAAATCCCATTTGGAGTTTAAGTTTGTGTGACCAGAATATTAGGTGCTAGTCTGTTCTAAATTTGTAATTCTCAGAATCTGCTGGGGGAGTACATGTGCTGCTCTGGCTTCTGAAAACAGCTCAAAGAATAGAGAAAATAAACCCAGTTTGGGGATGACTTCTTGTCAGTTCCCGGAACCTCTGCCTTTATTTAAAAACAGCATGTTCAATGCAAGTTCTATCAAAAAGGCCTTTGGGATTTGAAAGCTTTTCTGGAAATAAATGCCTTGTAGATTTAAGTGCTTTTCGCCAAAATGCTAGGAAGGGAAGATCATAGTAACAAGTCGCAGCACAGAGGTGATACTGTTTTGTTTTAATGAAATGCCTCCAAACTGCTACCCTAAGTTCTGTCAGTTTTCTGCTCAGCGATTATTTTGATTAGGGACTTGAAAGTACATCCTTCCCTCACGGTCATTAAAGTCTTAGCACTTGGGTCAGTTGTGGAAACACTTCTGTGCTAGACAAAGTCTTCTAAACAAAACAAACAGTCCACGCCCTGGCTCCAGGCTGCGGACCGTGTCAAATTCATGGAACGTGGCTTCGTGCTCTGACGAGGAGAGCAAGAGGTCAGGATCCACAAAACAGGCCGGCTGCAATCACCAGCCCTGCGCGGGGAGGCGGACAGAGCAGAGCCCTCCCTGCCAGTCTGGCAACTCCAGCAAAGTCCTCAGGCTCATCCCACACACTCGGTGCTAGTCACTGCTGTGTGTTTACATGAGTAATGGAGCTGCTGGGGGAGGGGAGTTGTAAGCAGAGCGCTGAGCCTCGCAGCTCGCATTCGGAGGGAAGCTGACATCCACACCAAGTCGAGACTTCTTCCAGGGATGTGGCCGGAGAGCAGTCACATGCTGTAGCTTTCATGAGCACAGACATCAGTCAGGCAGATGTTTGTCGATTGGAATGGGTAATCGCTGCTTTCTCTTTGCTTGATTTTTGTTTGTGAGCTTGTTTACCTTTGGTTAATTCCAGGCTGGCTTTCTGCGATGAACTTTCAGACCAGCGTTTAGGGGAATGAAAGGGGAGAGCGGGTTTAGGAAGGGGATCCTAAGCCCTCAAGCCTCTTTTGAAACTTCTGCCTCTCTGATTTTAAAGGCAGCTCTGCTTTACTGAGCTTTTACCAACAGTGAAACTGTTATCCGGAGGAGGAAATCAAATCAGTAGGATTAACTGTGTTTGCAAAATGAGTACAATGTAAAAATGTTCTAAAACCACTGGTTCGCTGCGTAAGTAAGATTAACAATTGAGAAGGTTCATGTTGTTTAGATTTGACATTATCATAATCACTCCTGAAGTAATAAAAAGTGTGGGTATCTTGAAAGGTCTGAAGCAAATTGTTTAGGGTATAATTCATTAGTGTAGAGTCGTTCAAGGGCGGTTGGTTAGTTGGTTGTTTTTCATTTTGCTTGACTTGGGTGACCGATGAAGTTAAATGTGAAAGCTGATGCCGGACAGGCATCGCTCTCAGTAAACAGCAGCCTTTCCTTTACTGCTTTCTGTATAGATCTTAAAAGGAACCAAGCTCAGAATCAAGGATGAAATAGAACTTTGATTTGTATCTTGTCTACGGTTTTTCAAAAGTGTAACCCCCATGGAATCAGGCTAACCCCACTGTAATCTTTGGATGTTATTTTAAATAAGCCTAAGCTCTTCATAAAAATATATTGAAAAGGAAAAGAGAGCATGCTGATTTAAATGTATCTGCCAGATTTGTTGAGATTTGAAACATGCTGGTTGCAGAATTATTAGTAAATATGTATAATAATATTTTCCAGCTTGTTGTTGTGAATGCCTCTCTCTGTAGTATCTCTCTACTTATCTGTCTGGTAATTTGAGAGAATGCCCTTGTCTCTGAATACTTTCTAAAAGAGATGTTTTCAAACATTTCATTACTATGATACCATAAGGGCAGGCGTATCACAGGTTTCTGAAAGCAGGATACAAAATCAAAACCAAAAATTGAGCTCAAAGCCTGGCTCAGTTTTTCAGCCCCAAATGCTTCTTGTCTAACAATGTGGAAGAACATTTTTCTTATGATCCGTTAGAGCTAAGAGCTTCGTGTTACTTAATATTAATTAGACATGTTAAAGCTCAATAGATTAGCTTTGGGAAACATGTACAGAAATGTATACTCTACCAATATGCAATCCTTCAGAGAGAGAAGCATGTAATAAGGAGGGCTGCCTACCACAGATATGTACATTTCTCTGAACAATTAGAAGGGATCACTGTAGTCAGATTCTGGGTCTTTAATAAACCCATGCAAATGAAAATGTATATCAATTGTTCTCCGTTTGTTTTCAGCGCCAAATCTTAAAGGCAGACCACGCAAAAAGAAACCATGCCCACAAAGAAGAGATTCATTCAGTGGTGTTAAGGATTCCAACAATAATTCTGATGGCAAAGCCGTTGCCAAGGTACGGTCATTCACTCCACGGTATTCATTTTGTTGCATCTTTTTATTTTTGCGTTTTCTCTTTATCTCTCTGCTCTTGTGTCTTGGAGGCAGTTTTCAATTCAGCATCTGACTTTGGTATTCAGAGCTTTTGAAGCTCTATGCTGTGCCTGTTCCTGTCACATCCCCTCCCCTGGTGCTGTGGGGTGGGGGAGGTAGGCATTTTGATTAGTCAACAGAAAGACTTCCTAGCTCCCAGTTTGGCCTGTTTTGAGTAAAGGACAGATGATTAAGCACCCACGTCACTGAGGCTGAGATTTCATAGTGGGTGACACAATGACATAGTTTACTCTGCTTGTGTCAAAAATAGACCAGCTGAACCGTCTTCCTTCTGAATGTATTCATCTAAATGTGTTTTGGAGATTAACAGAGGATGAAATTAGAAATAGCTAGAATTAATCTTTTTAGTTAAGTATTTTTCAAAGTCACTTCTAATTTACATAAGAGTAAAATTAAAGATACATAGCAAAACATTTATATGTATACATATGCCCGCAAGCATTTATATACTCTTAAAGATGTCTGTTAATGCAGAATGAAAGTAAATGCTACACAGTTGTTCAGAACCCAGGTCCATTTTTTGCCTAAGCATTCTTTGGAATCTTGAAAGTGCATGCCTGAAGTATTTAGCACCACAAAGGGTAAAGTATCACTTTATATTTTTAGACTTATCTTTCTGACTTTTGTGGACTTGGGTCAGATTTCCATGGTTCTGTTTACTGCATTTAGGTGTTGTTTTTGTGCCAAAGACGGCAATCGTCCCTTTAGGATTTTAATTGAAGAACAGATTTCAACTGACACCAGTTTCCAGATCAAAGAACTAAACTTCTGAAAATGGGAGCATTTTGATTAGTGGTGACTTTGGAAGAGTCTGATGTAGAAAAAAAAAAAACATGAATTCAGTTCTGTGTTGACAGTCTACTGTTTCTCTGCCATGTACTCCACCTCCTCCCCAATGTAATGAAGTAAATCTTAGACATCCACATTCTAAAAAAGCTTATCGTTAAGCATCATTGTTTCATTAGGAAATTCTAAGGACTTTTTTGCTTAGAATTTCTTCATACTTCTAAGATTCCAAAGGGTTAAGAAGAGATGAACCAGTAGAAATGTGTATTTTCCATTTTCTGGTTGAAAACAAATCTCTCTCCCTAAGGTGATTTTTGTTCTGTGCATTTAACTTTCTGTGAACAACTCCAAATGGACACCATGAATGACATTTTCTTGTAAGTTGGACACCTCAGCACTAGAACTGTCTACCTAGGACTTTGGTTTCCATGGTCTTGAAGGATGTCAGCAGGAACAGTTCATTCCCTGCTATGTTGTTTGCAAGATCCTGTGGAATGGGGCAAGAAGGTTTTAAGACCATAACATTCAGCAGAGCTTGTACTGCCCATGCCTTCTGTTGGTGCCCAGCCCATCCTTCTTGGTTGACAGCCTGTGTTTACTCCAGCATATTCTGTACCTGAGCCAAGCAGGATAAACCTCCTTCCCATGCCACTTGGCGTCACCACCAAGGTATGCCTCTGGGAATTTTACAAAACTCATACAGTTAATCTGAAAGAACAGCACCTCCAATGTTTCTCTCCACGGAAGGCAGCTCAGAACTCACTGTTGAGCTCACAAAGCCGAGAAGAACAAGAGCCTGCTGTGCAGATGGGCTGTATTTGATCCCTGACTTCTTAACAAGAAGGATAGAAGTCAGTCCTGGATTTTCTAAGTGACGCCTTTACCCCATCCCCACAACAGTGCTGCCCGACAATCTTTACAAAGAGATGGATCATCCTTCCACCACTGGTGTTCAGTGGTGAACAGATGAATGTCATGCTGTACTCACCTCCTAGGGACTGGTCTAATGGCTTGGCTCTTTTCAGAGTCTTGGATTACAGTCACGCCTTGGCGGCTTCTAGTGGGTCTAGCAAGACCACTTAAGCAAGAAGATCAGTAGGTATGAAGTATGACAAGCTTGTCTGTTGGCACCAATAGACAGATGTAAAATACCTGCAGAATGAACAAGCCACATCTGAGACGAGGACAGTCATGAAAAAGGCATGTGTGTCTTTACGTGGTCTTTTCTCATGAAATGCTGCAGTAGAGATTATAAGCTTGTGACCATCTGATCATCTGCTGAACTGGAAGCAGCATTTTAGGGGACAGTGAGCTGTTTGACTTTATGACCAAGACCCATGTGACTGTTTCTTTTCAAAAGTGCCTCAAACAGACCATTTCTAACTAAGCATGAACTTCGTGCAGCTCCACACAGCAAAGCTTTTAGAGTGGGACCCACTGGGTTTGCTGTGTTTATGATTGGAAAAATAAGTCAAGTGATTTGCCTGTCACCATCAAAATGTTGCACTCCCTCCATGAGAACTGAAGACTAGCTTTGCAAGATGGTACTTTCCAAGGAAGAGAGAATTACATGGCTCTCCAAAGACAGCAAGTGTCGTGTGGAGAGGAAACTACCAACTCTGAAGATACCATGATTGTGTTCAGCCCAAATCCTGCCATTTTTTTTCTGGAATCATCTTAAAGCAGTGACCTGAGGCCCACACCTTTCACAGAGCGATCTATACCAGAGAAATCTTCTTGGCATCGCACTCTAATAAAAGGCCTACATCGATAGATGGCAAATGATTTTTTATATCCCGTAAGCATTTTTCTGAAGGGCAGAAGTGTATAACAGGTGGTTTATATTCTAAAAGGAACACAAAAACAGAACTGTGGTGGGCAGTGTGTTCATTTAGATGATAAACATAGTTTTGATATTTCACAAATAGGATGCTTTCATTATTTTCAATATTTTTCCTCTCATGTGGTCTTCAGAACTGTTCCCAGGGATTATCATTCTTGCTTTACTATGGAAGAAACTGAGGGTCACCTAGCAAGGTAGCAACCAAACCAAGATGAGAACTCTAGCTTTTATATTGCTGGTTCAGCACATATTGTCCCGGTTGAAGGCTGGATTAGTTATAACTCAATCCCCTGGAAGGATGTGGTTAATATCAAACAGGTGTTGGTTCATGGAAAATGTTAAATGCTGATTATTTCATTAGCACCTCCTCAATCATTTTGGAAACCCCAAAGCCCTTAGTATACTCAACAGGTGTATGGTGTTCAGGTCAGGAAAAACAGATCTAGTCATTAACTGTCACAATCAAAAGGTTGGGCTTTCTTAGGCCAACCTGAAGACTACTTTCCTTGCCACTACCACCTGCACTGTAATGATTCAATAGATTGAAATACTGCGAATGCTTTGGGTAAAAAAAACATATAGAAAGGAACTTGATTTAGTCCTACCCAGAAATAGAATAATACCCTAAAAAACTCATTTATGTTAACTGGAAAAAAAATGTATAAAGCTAGAACAAGAAAAGAAGCCTCTGTTCTCTTGTTCACTTCTTACCAGTACCCACCCTCCCCAGGAGCAGCGTGCAGGCAGCCCACTGAGATTCAGGATGGAGTTCGGCAGGTGGCAGCCTGGCTTCACTTGGGGCCTTTGCTATGAAGCATGGAGTCTGGGTTGCTTTGGACCTGGTTCATGCACCCCTCTGTGTCTTCCTTCTGTTTCTGAGTGTTTCTACAGATGAGGAAGAGGGGTAAGCAGCTCTCTAGACACCACGGAGTTCAAACCTCATTCTCCTTTTAACAGTGGTGCTTCTGACCTAATAATATAGATAGTTGGCCCATTATCACTGCAAATTTAAGACTCAGTTTATTTTATACACAAACCTGAGAGATCTACTCTTTTATGTTACAAGACTGGGGTTTGGAGTAGAGCAGAACTGAGTTCTAAACCCAGAGGTCTGCCTCTTCCAAGCCATACATGACCTCACTGAACTCTAGTTTCCTCAACTGTAAAATGTGGCTAAATATCTCCTTTTGACAATTCTTAGGAACATTAAGCTAGAGCATGTGAAGCCCACAGCACCAGACCTAGCTCATTGTAGGAACTCAATGGAAAACTGATTTCCCTCCCCTTTGCTCATTATACAATAGAAAGAATGGAGCTCCTTGACACATTGGAAACCCCCTAGATTTGTCTTCTACTTTTCATTTGATAAACCACATTTCTAAGTAGTAGGTTTTGTAATGTCTCATAATCATATAGGCTTTTTAATTGGGAAGTCTGTTTTGATTACCAATTTAATATTTGTATGAAGAGTGTCAGAAAAGTATAATGTTTAAAACCACAAGCCCTAAAGGAAGGCTGCCTAAGCTTAAATTTCAGACTCCCCACTTACTAACTAGGGCATGATCTTGTGATCTTGTCCATGCTGCTCATCCCGTCTGCCTCCATTCCCTCATTTCTAATACAAAAATCATAAATACCTCATTCAGATTGTGAGTATGAAATAAAACATAAACACATTGAGAATAGAGCCTGGCTGCCCAGGAAACACTCAGAAAGGGGTGGGAGGCAATACAGATTAAAACTGGAGTGATGTTATGATTTCAAGAAGCCATATAAATTATAGACTTCACCAGAACTTTAGATCCAACAGCCTAAAATTTGGCAGTGAAAAATGATGACAACATAAAGTTTCACAGGATATTTGCCTTAATATAATGTTACAGAGTACAAAATCTACATGGAAAAATTGTTTCAGTCCCTGTTTCCACAGCCCCTTAAAAATTAAAATCTTATCTAGAAGCCCCATTGAATCAGTTTCATAGGAAGTATTATCTTTGCAGGACCAGTCGAAAGATATTAAACACTGTGTGTTCACTTGAGAGAATAAGCAATAAAGAAAACTCTTGCAGAGAGTGCACTTTCCTTTACTAAATAACCATAGTCTTTTATGTTCTTAATGCTTAGGAAGGAGGATCTGCAGGGAAAGAAAAAGGGTTCAAAATCCTGAAATGGACAGCGTCGTAGAATATGTGGGACATTTTTATTCAGAACATTTCCCCAGCGCTTGCCCTCTTGTCTACCGATGTCAGTTATGGAGATGTAAAGAATATTGGAATGTACACATTCCCCATGGGCGCATTTGAACTCAGAGTCTGACCCTTTGTACTTCCCCCTTTTACAATTAAAATAGCTCAGCAACTTAGCGTTATATTTAACAACTATCAAAGGCCTCTTGTAGAACATGGCAGTGAGGAGGGAACATTAGGTTAGCCGCTCGATATGCCAAGTTCCCTATCTGCCTGCAGTGTGGAAGGAAGAACATCTGGAGCCTTTACCGCCTTTTAGTTTTTAATTATGGAGCTTTATACTCACTCTTCTTGGCTTTTTAGCTGACCTCTACTCTTTCTTTTGTGGCAAGTTAACATCTTACTCTTAGAGCTGACTGATAAAACAAGAAGCCCTCATTAAACAGTGAGATCTTTTGTTTCGTACTGAGGGTGTACCCTGGCATCACCCATGGGTGGCAAACAGCAGAGGCCTTGCTGGTATTGCTGATGCCAGCATTGCTGGTATTGACTTGTTTTTCTAGGTTGCTGGAGAGAATAGCAACAAGAATGGTTTACTACAAAGTAGTAAACCATTTTGATGCAAAGTATAACATATGGTACTATTTGTTAAGGAGGCAGGGTTTGTTCAAGGACATTAACTGATGCTTCTCCTTAAGAAAATAAAATGGGGCCGGGCGCGGTGGCTCACGCCTGTAATCCCAGCACTTTGGGAGGCCGAGGCGGGTGGATCACGAGGTCAAGAGATCAAGACCATCCTGGTCAACACGGTGAAACCCCGTCTCTACTAAAAATACAAAAAATCAGCTGGGCATGATGGCACGTGCCTGTAATCCCAGCTACTCAGGAGGCTGAGGCAGGAGAATTGCCTGAACCCGGGAGGCAGAGGTTGCGGTGAGCCGAGATCGCGCCATTGCACTCCAGCCTGGGTAACAAGAGCGAAACTCCGTCTCAAAAAAAAGAAAATAAAATGTATTAATATAAAGAGACAGACGAATGTTTCTACCAGATGCAAAGCCTATCTCTCATTTCACATCAAGGTACTTGTCAGGAGTCTAAAAGAAGCTGGCATAGTTTGGCAAACTGTGGCCCACTGGCTGGCTATTTCTGTCAATAAAGTTTTATTGGAACACAGCCATACCCATTCGTTAACATATTGCTTACGCCTGCTGTCCTACTAGAGTTGACTAGTTGCAACAGAGAGTGTATGTATGACCCAGAAGCCTACAATATTTACTATGTGACCCTTTACAGAAATTTGCCATCCCCTGGCCTCAGACAATTCATCTTCAGTGATGCCTATGAAAAGTTATTAAAAGCAGGGATAATTTACTGGTTCACCCTTAGCACTTGCTGAAAAGTGTCACTGGCTGTGTCACTAGCTATGTCTTAGTAAGGATCCCAGGGCTGTGCCTGGTCTGATGTGGCATATTTTCCCTTTTTCAGGTGAAATGTGAGGCTAGGTCAGCCTTGACCAAGCCGAAGAATAACCATAGTAACTGTAAAAAAGTCTCAAATGAAGAAAAACCAAAGGTTGCCATTGGTGAAGAGTGCAGGGCAGATGAACAAGCTTTCTTGGTGGCACTTTATAAATACATGAAAGAAAGGAAAACGCCGATAGAACGAATACCCTATTTAGGTTTTAAACAGAGTGAGTATACTTGTTTTCGTTTCTGAATTATCAGAGCTGCTCAGATTCTTTGAATTGGAAAAATAATTTTGACTCAGGATTATGTTGAAATCCTAATCGGGGGATAGTGCTCTCTGTTTATACTAAATCCACAAATGTTCCAAGCCAAGAATTTTTTCCCTGCCTTTTTCCGCTACATTGTTCCCTTCTGGGACAGTTGCAGTGAGATATTTATAGGCTTGAATCCACTGATTATGACTGGAAATAGACATGTTGAAAGTTTCTCATTTTCTGTTTTGTCAATCTTGAGTGTCTGTGACGCCTTTCTTGTGAGATAATAATATGACGTAGCTTTATCAGGCACAGATGTTGCCTGTGGAAAAAAAAAGCTTTTAAAAGAACGACATTGAAAGATGGACAAAACAACCACAAAGAGAAAACACGTTTCCTAAGCCCCAAATTTGTTAAAAGATAACAAAAATCTAACTTCAGAGAAAACAAGAAATACACAGATTGCAACAGAAGGCCTAATTTTGAATTACTTTGACATGTACATTTAAATGTAAGTGTCATTGTATATGTGTAAGGAGAACAGGAAACTCATAGCCAAGCAGAATTCCGAATCAAAAGAGAAGAAATCCAGATCCTGCCTTGATTTTGCAACTGAATATATATTTTGCCTCTGTCTGGATTTAGTGGTGCACAAAGCGATGAGCCTCTGGCTTGAAATAGTGTTTTCTCCAGACGTATCTTCCTAGATTGAAACCATGTGTCATTTTGATGAAGAATGTCAAACCTGTGTGTTTTACATAACAATTTACATACCTAATAGCAATTGGCACTGATTGCAAGAGAACACTCGCAGCCATTATAAACTTATATAACTACGAATGATTACAATGTTTGTCTGAAAACTGGTTGCTTGAAATAGAAGTAAAATTAATGTACTATGAACAGCTTTGTTGCATTATGCATTGGTTCAGATTAAATCAAGGCCGAGACAGGGCTCTTGATAGCTCTGAAATAGTGCAAGGTTCAATGGGGTTTTGCGAACATGTTGTGTCAAAGAGCCTTTAAAAAAATCATTTTATTCTTCATTTCCTTTACCAAGGAATCACTTGAAGTTCAATTTTCCCCTCTTGTAAAAGAATCAAATCCATAGCAGTCCCATTCCATGGTATTTGGTATAAATGAACAGGGTTGCTAGCAGTTTGGCATAGCTGTTTAACAGCATAAACATATGCAAACTCTGAAAAGAGAAATCTGTTTGAAAAAATAAATATTTGCAACATGACATAGTCCAGTTAGGGGACTAAGTGGATTCACGACTCAATTCCTCTCTGAATGAACTTTCCCTGTTATCTATTGTATCACTGTGGCTTCCATGTGAAATATTTGTTTTCCTGCTCACTGCAAGCCACCACATGTTGGTGAAATACTGTATGACCCTTTAATATAGTGCTGCCATCAGACATTCTATTAAGAAGGTAATCATATATTAAAGTGGCTGTTATTTATTGATTATGGAGAGTTCTTATCTCAGAGAAGCTTTATATATTACTCTTTAATCAATGGCTTCTTTCTAAGGGTCGAAGAAGACCAACCCCATTTTGAAAGCCCATGTTTTTTTCCCAAAGGCTCCTAAGTTAGCTTCTCTTGCTCTGCTGTTGACAGTAGGACTGAAAACTCTGTTGTCTTTTATCCTAAAAATAGAACCATTTTTGTAGCTTTATGAGTGTGTCTTAAGAAATGTTTTAAGTGGTAATTATAGATTCTGTTGTTGAATGCCCTTTGGGCAAATTATTTCCTAAGAATTTAGCTCTCTGGGGTATGTTAGTATTTCTTTTTTTCTCTTTCTCATTTAAAAAAAAAAAACAAAATGTTTTAATTGACATTTCTTGGAAATATATTAATGCAATGCTTATCTAAATACTTATTGTCCCTCTAACAGTTAACCTTTGGACTATGTTTCAAGCTGCTCAAAAACTGGGAGGATATGAAACAGTAAGTGTTTAAGCAACTTAAATGAAATAATTTTGCAATCTAACTTTTCCCCTCTCTGACCAAAATGGAGAAAATGCAAGGGCAAACCATCATTGACTGCCTTTTCAAACGTCTCTGTAATTTTGGGGGTTTATTGGGCCCTTTGGAAACAGTCCCAATTAGTTCCAGGTTTGGCAAAATTGTAAACTTGTAAAAACTACAAGTGGAAAACATATGTAACTCTCCCCTGTCAGGGAAATTAGTTGGGTCTGTAATTTTTTCCCATGTTGAGAAAGGGCTATTATTGTACAACAAGCCAAGATTGCATAAAAGAAATTTCCCTTGGCAACATACCTGACATCTGTTCATGTCTAATATGGGAAATGTATTAAAGGCTTTCAAAAGTAATCAGTATTGGCCATTAAGGAATAGAATGCAGCAGAATCTCTCTCATTCTAGGGCAAAGAAGCTTTATTAGACAAGGGTCAGTGCTGCATAAACAGGAAGTTATCAAACTTATTCAGAACAGGCTCTGACACTCTTTATCAGCTAATTCTAACTGACAGCAATGGGTTATTTTTAGCCCACAGGAAAATTTGATGGCCACGGATTTTTACAGCATGTATTTTGAACCAATGAAACATTAGAGAAACAAACTGAGATTCAAATCTTGAAGTAAGAAGAGCGAGCTGCATTAATGTAGCCCACAGAGATGACATTTGTAATAAAATCAGTTGACATAGGAAGATGTCGTCATTGGGAATATTTTCTCCCCCACGCAATGATCAGATTAAGTTGTGTAGTTTCTTCTGCAATTGAATAAGAAATTATTTTTTCATTCCCTAAGAAGTAATCTGGAATATCTCTGTACCATAGTAAAATGACAATAAGACACACAAAGTCAAGAAAATGAAATTCCTTTTAGCCCAAACGTAATAACCAGTGTTTCTTGCCAGATAAAGCATATTGTTCCACAAACCAATATAATGGTTTAATGTCAGGGGCTTACAATGGAGAAAGATGACAAGTATTATGTGATTCAGATAATCTGGTATTTACTGTTGAGCTATCTGCTATGAATTCTGACAAAATTCTTTGATATGAATAATATGTGCTTGTAATATGTTTAATATATGGGATATGTACACATGTTTATAAAGAAATACAGTCACATGGACTACATATAAAATGTACATTTCATATACATGAATTTACTTCAAATATTTATTTTATCAAGTGCCCTGTGTAAAAATTATAATTTTTCATTTAGTTGAGTCTGTTGACAGGATCAGGATATGGATACCCTGCCACTGTAGCTCATAGTTTTTTGCAAAATCTTGAGCTAATTATAGTCCCCATTCATGTAAAAAAAAAAAGTAACTTATTCAGGGTTAGTCTCATAAACGTAGAAGTCAACCCCATAGGCTAGACTTTTTAGTCTAGCTTTTAATGTTTAGAATAGGAATACACATTTTTATATGAACTATGACTGAAGAGAGTTATATGATGTTGAACAATATTATTAAATGTCTTTTCACACTCGGGAACTTTTTGTTATTCACTGATAAGGAGAGTGCCAACAATTTCACAGAATCAGTTTTTCCTGCTTTTGTGTCTTCTGTATCTTCACAAATAATTTTTTTCCCTGCAACAGCAAATTGATATAGAATGTACAGCAGAAACTTCTGATAAATGTCAGGGCATTCACAGTACTCTTTGAATAAACAGCATTTATCCTTTTGTTGGATAAATGGATGAGTACACAATCAGCAAAACACCTGACCACATATTTACTGAGTACCTTATGTGTTCAAGGCATTGTTTTAGACACTGTTAGATGTAAGGTTTTAGTAAGGCCGGTAATTTCAATTTCAATCCTTAAGTTGCTTACCATCCAAGAGAGGCAATAATGATCAAACAAGGTGGAAAAAGATTAGTGCCCTACACAGGCCAAGTATTTACTCACGTGGGCTGAGAGAAGGAAGGCTTCATGGCTCTGAGGCCATTTGGGGAGAATTCTGGAGAATGGATAGAATGTAGACATGAATGATCAATTATGTCTTCCACAAAGAGAGAATGAATCAAATAAGGGAAACTATGTGGAGGTAGAGTAAAGCTGGGCATAGAGAGCTTGAATAACATAAAATAGAGTGACGAGGTGCCTGGGACATGTGGCCCTGAAGGGAAGTTTTCAGATAGAAGAATGGACAGAAGATGGACAAGTGAGGAAGGTCCTCCATGCCAGGTCTCTGATGTTAGGCCTTCAGATGCTAGGTCCCTTAATGCTGGGCCCCTGGGTGCTATGTTCTTTCATGCCAGGCTCCAAAGTTATTCATTAGGCTGCGGGAACTACGGAAAGTTGTCAACTCCCCATCTCTGGTGATAAGAGTCGCTCCTCTTTCTGGTATTCTGTGGGCGTCTTCTCAATGGGAAATTTATGCCCTCCTTTTAGGCAGATAGGCAGATAAGGGTAGGGCATAGAACTCTTCCTGCATCTGTTGATTCGCTGTTGCCCTCATCTCAAAATAATCTTTATGCCAACATGACATAATTTAGGGGTGGTATATTCCAATCCCCTTCTCTAGGGTTGGGGAATATGGAAGATCAAATTGGCATCTGCTCCATCTGGTTATGAACAGAATTTTAGAAGAATTTCTGCTTCATCCCTACCTCCTTTCCTTCCTTCTTCCTTTTTCCTTTTTCTTTCTTTCTTTTTTTTTTTTTTTTTTTAAATGTTTCATGCTATAGACTGGCCCTGCAGATACTTAAGTTTGCCACCACCATTCTACATTTAAGCCTCTGAACCTCCTATAAGTAGAGAGCACATTTTTCTCTTGGCAAGTTTTGAACAATAAAACTGTGAGATGTTCAATGAGCATTGAATTTTGAAGCCAGTCCAAGAGATGTACAGATAATATCCAAAGTCTGAAGGCTTAAGTTGTCATCACAGAGTTACTAGAGGACACTTACCTTTGACATGATTTGAAATCAGAAATAAGTGTAGAATTGTCATTTAGAACTCAAAAGAGACCTTAGAGTCTTCTAGATCAGTGGCTCCCAAAAGCTACTCAAGAATAGGGCTCATGTTTTTAGTGGGGAACTTTAAGTGGTTGGTTAGACCCCCACCCCAACATATAAACTCTGTGGTGGGGTCTGGGACTGAGAAGCAGAGAATTCTTTTCTTTTAAGCTGCCCAGGTGATGTTAATTCAAATCCAGGGATAACCTCAATTTATGACACTTAGCCAAGTGTTTCCCATGGCTCTGAGCTTCAGAATGTGACCCCTATCTAAGTCAAGTATCAAAGATTTTTTCTTCATGCTATTACTACAGAAACAGGCTAGAATATTCATAGTTCCTCGGCTCAAGAGCAGCAGTTTCTGACAAGTATTTTTGCATTTGGTAAAATGGTAGTCTAAGTTGGAACTCAGTAAACTATTTTTATTTTTAATGAGGGGAAGTGTAGAACTATAATACTCTCATGTTTTAATTTTTCTCAAATTGGCCTTTGTGCAAAAAAAAAAAAAAAAAAAAGGATTCCTGCTGTGCCCCAGTTCATAGCCTCATTTTACAAGTGAGAAAACTGAGGCACTGGGAGATGAAATGAATTGCAAGGGATCATCATGGCTTTCTTCAAATTGACTTGCTGAGGATTTGGTACACAATTGTCTCACTCTCTGTAGCGTCACTGAAAGAGATTTATAAATGATTATTCTCTGCGCTTTCCATTCCTAGCAATCTCTAATCGAATAACCTGCCTTTATCTGTAGCATCTTTTAGACCGTTCTTTGTACCTAACATGAGCTTTGCCAGATGTACTAATTACTAGCTGAGATTTTTATCTGATTCTTGAGAACAAAATGTGTGAATTCAGGAGATGAGTCAAGAAGTAGTCATCATGTAAATATTCAATAATAGTAAAAAACTGCAAGTAGAAAAGTTGTAGATGTATTGCTTCTACGGTTAACTTGTGATTGGATAAAGACATCTCCCTGGAATCCCTTCTGGTTATAAAAAGAGGCCATCTTAATTGGCTTGTTTTTGTTTGTGGTTATAAACTATTCCAAACCTTCTGGTTTGAATTGCGGATTATGGATTATTTCATTTCAGTCCTCTACAACCATCAAATTGAATTAAAAAAAAAAAAAGGAGGAACAGAAGTTTCATTGTTAGCCTTTATAGCATTTGACTAATAGCTATATGCAATTCTCTCAGCCTCTTCTGCGTTTGCTGGAAATGTATAGAGTATCTCTTCATCCTTAGATTGAGAGAGCATAAACATATTGAATGGATTTGATTTCCTACAAAACAGTGTTCTGGCCTTTCGATTAATTGACAATGAGGACCCTTCCTTTGTGGTATACCCAACTTTTCCTTCCAAACATTAGAATATGGATCACCTACAACTGAAGAGGTAGAGCTGTATAAATCTTTGCTGATGAACTAAAGAGGCCTTCACTTCAGTGTCTGGTGAAGCAATTAATGCTGGAAGAGTAGCTTGGGTTATTACCAGGATGCAGCATATGGCAGGGGTTTGCTAAGTGATTTCCATTTGGCTAACCATTGGATGGCAAGCCACAGGCAATATTTGGAGAGAAGGTAGAGCAGGGAAATGGGTCTTGAGTACATCTTATCCTGGAGGCACAGGGTGATAACACAGTGGTGCCTTCTAAGAAAGTCAGTTAGCAACCCTTTCTCTTCACACCAGTGAGACAGGGCCATTGTTTTTCATCTGAAAGAATTTCACTTTCCTTGCTGAAAGGATTAGGCTTTGACATCAAATTCTGGCTTTGACGTCATTTTTAAGACATCCCTTGAATCTAACCCTAGTTTTCTGGACAGGCAAAGCCTCTTGCTTAAATTCAAAATTCTCCAGGCCAAAGATGATGTCATATAGTTTGAAAGGCTCCAGTTCCTGGAGTACTACCAGGAAAAGAAAGTCATCTTCCTTGAATTCAGTCCGCCCTCAAGGTGTCCTGAGAAAGAAGCTGTTTCTCAGAACAGCCTGGGCAACATTGCTTTCAGGCAAACTCTTCTCTTGACTTCACATGTCCTACACATTCTTAAGCCACTGCAAGAACTTAAGTCCAAAAAGATTTCTGATAGCTATTTCCTCCCCAGGCTGTAAAAATTCCAGAATTATTTCATTCCTACAGCCTCAAAGATAGAGAAATCAAGGCTCCAAGAGCATATCTTGAGTTAAAATAGTCATTTTCCACTTTTTTTTTTTTAAGTGACAGAATATTTTCATCAAATAAAACTGTGGAAGGGACAGATTCCTTTTCCACTCACCGGTCCAGTCTTCTTGGCCAGGATGGGAAGTGTGGAGAGTTACTTTCAGGCGACCTTTAAAATGCTACCTGGGTTCTAAAGACAGTTTGTTTTTTGTTGTTGTTATTTTTGTTTGTCGTTGTTGTTGTTGTTTTGTTTGAGGCAGAATCTCGCTCTGTTGACCAGGCTGGAGTACAGTGCCATGATCTCGGCTCACTGCAACCTCCGCCTCCCAGGTTCCAGTAATTCTCCTGCCTCGGCCTCCCGAATAGCTGGGACTACAGGCATCCACCACCATGACTGGCTAATTCTTGCATTTCTAGCAGAGGCAAAAAGTTTCACCATTTTGGCCAGGCTGACCTCCAACTCCTCCTCAGATGATGCACCCATTTTGGCCTCCCGAAGTTCTGGGATGACAGGTGTGAGCCACCATGCCTGGCCTCGAAAGACAGTTTGAAAACCACTATATTTATAAGCAGTGAAAATTTTATGAACATGGTAGGTGTGGAGTGCTTTTCACAGAGTCCCTTGGGTCTTGCCTACACTAGGGAGAAATAACTTTCAAATGTCTTCAAAGTGAGATGAAATCTCACATGCACCAGATTGGCTTATTTTACTTGGGTGTAGTCTGCTCCGTTTTTCATCTTGTGTCATGGTTAGTTGTATGAAGTTATGCTTCCCACTAAACTGTGAACACTTGAAAGCAGTAACGTCTTTGTTTTCGTGACACCGTCTTACCCTCTACCCTCCATCCCTTCCTTCCTCCTCCCTACCTCTGCACAGACATAGTACCTGAAAATGGTAAGCAGTGGTGGATGGCGATGTGAATCTACTTGAGGGTATTACCAAGATGCAGCATATGGCGGGGGTTTGCTAAGTGATTTCCATTTGGCTAACCATTGGATGGCAAGCCACAGGCAATATTTGGAGAGAAGGTAGAGCAGGGAAATGGGTCTTGAGTACATCTTATCTTCGAGGCACAGGGTGATAACACAGTGGTGCCTTCTAAGAAAGTCAGTTAGCAACCCTTTCTCTTCACACCAGTGAGACAGGGCCATTATTTTTCATCTGAAAGAATTTCACTTTCCTTGCTTAACTTTCCTCATCTACTTAAGGACCTTGAAGAAGAGGCACAGTCCAAGAGAAATAACCAGGTGGATGAATTTGGCTATTTTATTTAGGAAACAAAGAGCCAGAAGTTCTCTGTTCCCCCAAAAAACCAAATATAATAGAAGGTCAGGTGGAAACACGAATATAACCAGGAGGCCTGAGGCTTAGTGAGAGAGTTGATCAAACTAGCCCCTTGATTAGATCAAATTTTCCAGCTGAATGGGGCTGGGTACTAGACAGTTGGAGGCAGATATTGGTTTTATTCCAGATGGAATTTTAAAGCTTCCCCACATCGAGAGGACATTGGACAACAGAATAAAAACTTTAAGCAAGTACATAATTAGGCACAACTATAGCACAGTAATACAGAAGGCAGATTTACATGAAGCCAGGAGATGCTCCCATGCCCTGTTCTCTCTCCTTGTTGGGCTCTGAGACCTATCTTGGGTTTGAACAATGGGAGAATTTAGACATTTCTCCCTCTGGAGTCCATGGCCAGTGTTTGAATTGCAAGTATATCTACAGACCAAAAAAACAGAGCTGTGTGCCTGGGAGACCTGTGTATTAAACAGTTGTGAAGAGCACATGTTGTGATTTTCCCATGGAAAGACAATATCTCAAAATGACCCAAGTCCATCTAGGCCATTCAGTGGAAGTGCAGTAAACAGAGGAACCACTTCCTTTAAGGCCCAGGCCTGTCTTCACTCCAGGTGACCCTCACTGGTAAAAACTGTGTTTAAACACCAGAACGTACTAAGTGCTAGGGGGCTGACACAGACCCCTGGCCCACTGCACACAGCTTATTAGTGCCCAGCGGTGCTTGATGTTGGCTTCCTGTGGCTACAGTTTCAAACTTAGTATGAGGTAGATTATTTTTCTGTCTTGTGATAATGCAGTATTTATTCCTAAAGTGGTCTTTTCTTTTCTCTGATAAGCAAGTGTGTCATAGGCACTCCCTGGTCTAGATGGCAGGATGGGGAGGAAGGCACGGTCGGTTTCACAACCTAAAATATCCCTGGCTCTCTTGTGCATCAGTTTTCAGAATGTGTATTATTTTATTTATAATGTATTCACTTGTTTATGGTGGGCATCCCCCACTTGAATACAGTGGTCTTACATGCTGGGTCTGCTTTTCACTGTTGCTTCCCAGCTGTAACATTTGCTAGCACAGTGCCTAACAAATGAGTGAAGCCCAGTAGATTTTTGGTGAATTAATGGATGAGTGAGTGAATGGATTCTGATATAATTGAGACTTATTTGTGACTCAGTGGTGAACTTAATATAGAACTTCTGTTCCAACGAGAGACACAAGTGGTTGGGGTGGACTTGATGCTTTGAGAGTAAAACCTTAGAGCATTGTTAATTTCAACCCACCACCTTAGATTGATGCTGTCCTCTTAGCTAGTTTTCCCTGTTGGGAAAGACTCAAAGCTGAAGATTGAGGACTCATAGTAGAAACTGTGATTTCCACAGTCACCTACCTCATTTGAAGGAAAAGGCTCCTGGAGTTCTATGTTACTAACTTGCTACAAGCATTCATCAGGTCATTTTGATGTACAAGCTGCTTTATGCAGTGAAAAGAAGTCTGCTGTTGATACCAGAAGACAACCATATGGGTCTTCGTTTTGGCATTCTGCTGCTGTGTGTCATTGGGCAAGTGGGCAGCCTCTCTGAGTCTCTCTTCCTCTGTGAGCAAGATTCCTATAACCTGCTTTGTAGGCTCTGGGAGGATTGTATGATGTCATGGATGTCAAAATCCTTTACAAAATATAAAATATAGTGTACACAAGAGATAAGGATGATCAGAGTGATGGTTTCTTAAGTGATTGCAGGGACACACACAATCCTGCAGGACACACAGGATATTTTGTAACCCCGTTGTGTCCTCTGGGGCCCACAGGCCTCATCTGAGCGAGGGAAATCTGGAGGCATATTTCAAGGGGCTTTGGTATTCTAGGGTCATTGAGGAATCGTGTAGGCACTTGGAGGTATCCTGTTTCTTCTCTCTTGATATGTGGGCCTCAAATAGATCAGCCTAAGATTATATCATTTAAAGGTTGGAGGGAGATTGTAACTAATATAAAATAATTATCAAAATACGTATTTTGAGTGTTTTTGAAAGGGGGTTGAAACCATTTCTTGTAATCTAAAACAAACTATAAATAGGGGGGATTTTATTTTCAGCTACGCCTGCTAGTAGATGTAAGAGGTGGTTCTGTCTAGTGAGAACTACTGAAACCAATTGGTTCAAGAATGCTTCATGGGAAATTGAATTATGTACAGCTGACATTGTCTTGAGGTCCTACTTGGGCCTTTTGAGAAGGGCTTATGAAAATGAAGGGGTTCTTTTTATTTGAAATAGAAAAGGTACCATTTACCCTATAATATTTAACCACCCATCTCCTCCTCTTCAGATTACAATTACAGAGCCCTGGTTACAAGTTGAGGTTTTTAAATTTTTTTCTTTGATTGCTGCCTTTAGCCCCGAGGTGAACTCTGCTGGCAGCCCAGCCCTGTGGGTATTTTTCAAAAGACGCCTCCTGCTTGATTGTATTAAATTCCACTGGCACCTTTGCCACGCCCTGTCCCCTAACATTCAAGTAAGAGTTTTCCTGTAACCCTGTTGAGAAATGTTCACGAGGACCTCAGAACCTGTTTGTCTTCCAGATTTCAAGGAAATACTAGACTTACTTGGATGTAGTAAATGCCATGGTTTCCCCAAATTAATCATTTGCCAGATTTTGCATCTGTTATTTTGTAAAATCTTAATTTATGTACCAAAATAAAATTAAAGAAAAAAATAAAACAAGACCATAATGTGCAGCTCACTATATTATACGCTGTTCGTTTTTGTTCACTCAAATCAATAATGTACATTTTAACTGTGGAATATGTTAGTTTTCATATGATTTGATCAATATCCCATTTTCTTGACCTAAGTGAATAAAAATAAATAGCTTGCAACATATACAGTTTCAGATGTTGGTTTTGTTTTGGTGGTTAGAGAAGCTGGCATAAAAATATAGCCTGAGATGACTGTGAATTCCACAACCAATTTGATCATTTAATTTAATCTGTGTAGTAATTTTATTTATTTTTTAAATTGGCAACATATCACATGGTTCAAAAATCAGAAGATACAAAAACATATTTGGTGAAAAGACTCTGTTTTACCTCTATATGTGATTTCCCATTTCCACATGCCTCAGGCAATCAGTGTTAACGTCGATTCATCTAAACTGATGAACTAAGATAGTGTTCAGCTAAAACCTGATTTTATTTTGATGCCTTATCAAATGACATAAAGGAATAGGGTAGCAGTATGAGACCCTGGCAAACTTACATGAATATCCAGGGAGGTGTCTTAAATGAAATGCACTTAGGCTGACAAAATATACATCCAAAAGTAGAATTCCATTTTTATTGTAAAGGAAAGTGCTGAAAGCGAGATCTCACTATGAACCCATAAATCACCCCATATACTCTTTTGGACTTCTCTGTTTCTGGGTTTCCAGAACAGACTGTTCTTTTCTGACCATTACATGTGTATTGAAGCCTGGCACTGTGAATCTCTTATGATGCAAGAGTGAATTTCCCATTGCCATTTTTTCAGATAACAGCCCGCCGTCAATGGAAACACATTTATGATGAATTAGGCGGTAATCCTGGGAGCACCAGCGCTGCCACTTGTACCCGCAGACATTATGAAAGGTAAGAAACCGTTTCTTGGAATTGCTTAGTTAAAAGTGTGTTAATTGAAAGGAGCTTCTGGTCAAGGTTAAGACAGAGGAAGAGTCTAAAAGACCTTTTGGGAAACTAAAAATTTCCCTCTGGCACTTTACTTTGCATACCGCCTTGTGATTTTTAGGGAACATGGCTTTCTCTGGTTACAGGGGCTAAAATTAGATGTTCTTTTAGTTTGGTGCTATCATGTGACCACCTTGCCTGACAATGCCTTCCCCCCACTTCCCCCCACCCCACACACAGACACAAGCATGGGTTACTCAGTATGTTCTCTTTAGGCTGACTTAACATGAGAACCTTTAGCTTCTGGAAAATCTGCAATGTTACTATGAGGTTGACATTGAAAAGTAAGCATTTCTCATAATATTAGCATTGAAAAGTAAGGATACGGTAAGAGAAATGAGCCCAGAACAAGTCTGTTGTTTTATCTCATTTTGGTATTTTTCTTCTATGGCTATGCTTTAGACCCAGGAAATCCTCTTGCTAAGCTCGGTGTGGCTTGGTTTTCAAAGTTTCAGCCTATTTTAGAAAGAGGATGATGATGCAGACAAGAAGTAATGGAAAATGAGCCTACTGTGTTGCATCCACAGGAGTGGATTTCCCCTTTGCATTAGAATTGTTACTCATACTGTTAAAGACCAGTTAGCAGATTCATGCGTTACCCCTCTGTGCTTCAAGCCCATACTTGATTTGTTTAGGTCATTACCAACTTTCTTATAACTGGTACTTCCCTTTGGGTCTTATACGTACATCCTCAGGTAATACCATTTAACTTATCAATTCTTAGCCTTTTTTTTAAGTTCAATTGTACTTTTATCTGTATTCAGATTTAGTATGGCTGTTCAACAAGAATGTTTTTGTAAGGATAAATTGAGTTGGGTTTAGTACACCATGAAAAATTGCCACAAAGTATTCCCAAGAGATCGCCTTACTTGGCAGTGTTGTAATTCGGAAGGATTTTTAAGAGTTGATAGTAGATACTCAAATTATTACTCTTTATAGGACTGTTTTTCAGTACAACACATCCATTTTTAAAATATGTTATTTCTCTCAGTATTTAATATAAAAACTCACGCATTCTCACTCTATGTAAAAGGTACACCACTGATGTCCTAGTACAAAGTAGCACTGACATCTCAGGTGAGTGTTCTGAAAATAATGTCTAAGGAACCACAGGCTACCTGTTTTTGACTTGTGAGTCTAGGCTTAATTCAGAACATTTTTTTTTTTTTTTTTTGAGATAGAGTCTCACTATGTCACCAAGCTGGAGTGCAGTGGCTCTATCTTGGCTCACTGCAACCTCCGCCTCCTGGGTTCAAGCGATTCTCCTGCCTCAGTTTCCCAAGTAGCTGGGAGTACAGGCGTCTGCCACCATATCCAGCTAATTTTTAGTAGAGATGGGGTTTTACCATGTTGGTGAGGATGGTCTCAATCTCTTGACCTTGTGATCCTCCCGCTTCAGCCTCCCAAAGTGCTGGGATTATAGGCGTGTGCCACTGCGCCCAGCCAGAACATTTTTATTAGAAACTCAGTCTCTGTTTTCAAATAGCTTCTGTGCTGAGAGTTGGATATCCCTTTTCTTTTTATGCAATTACCGTCAACACCTCAACCATCAAACTTAAAGAAACAGATAGCAATTAAAGCTTGAAAAAGGAGTTTATCTCAGCTACTGGCTTATCTAGTTAAAGAATAAAAACATTAATCAAATGCATTACAAAGTATCACATTAAAAAAAAAGAGAGAGAGAAATAGGTTTGGCATGGAGAGGATTGAACCCATAGTGGTGTGTGTGTGTGTGTGTAAATTACTTGAGGAGTTACGTGAATAAAAGTAGGATTCTTTTGAAGATTGTATACTTTTGATTATTTATTTCTTGCTGGAGTAGGAGATTCCTGAAAGCTTTCAATCAATCACATTAGAAAATTTTAGTAGAGATACCACAAACTTTAACAATTAAGAAACATTATTAAAGATGTCTTAAAATTTTTCTCTCTGTATTCTTCGGACCAGATTGGATATTTCATAAAGGTTTGATCTGTCACTCGGTTAAATTTTTTGAAGAGTGATGTCACTTTTCCGGATCCAGAATTTGTTTGCTCAGTGTATCAGTCAGGGTATGGTAAGGAATATGGAAACCACGCTGGGCATTCAGCAAACAGACTTCACCATAGACAGTTGCTTAAACAGGCATTGGTGTGAGGCACTAAGTTACACGGAGGGATTAACTGTAGGTTCTGTAGCATGAGAGAATAGAGAGAAGAGGTTGGTTGTCACCACCCACAAGTTTGGAGAATGTGCCTCAAAGGGCTGGGGTTCAGGTCTCTGGTAAGAAGGAATCACCCAACCAGCACTGGTGCTTCAGGAGCTCAGAGGAGGAGCACTGTGGAGCTGGGCTGAAACCTGAGGAGGTGGTGCTCCCTGGCTGCTGCCAGACCTCAGAGGACATGCACTGAAGCTGCTGGGGGACTGTTCAAAGAAACTAGAGGCTGCAACCCACAGATGCTGTTAAGGCATTGTTGAGTTGACACCGATACAAACAAGTGAAATAGAAAGGAGATTCCTTTTCTCTCCCTGCCTCCTAGGACTCCCTGTTTGCAGAACAGTAACAGGAAAATAGCTGACAAAAGGAATGTGTAATTTACAGAATTCCAGTCCTAGCATCAGCAAGCAGAGTACAGAAGGGTGGGTTTGGAGTTGAGGGACATTAGTGCATCCGCCAAGTGGGATGGACTTGGCCACATGCAGAGCCCCGTTTTATGCGTGGCGACACCAAAAATGGCAATGTGGAGCCTGCAGCCACATTGGAGCATAGCTGTCCCAGGGTGATCAGCAAGGTCCTTCACCATTCTTTGGTATTTACTTTTGCTATCTAGACTCCTCTCACATCCTTGTGATCAGATGCAATCACTACCAACATTTGGAGATCATTGATTTTATTTACAATAGTGCCTCTCTCACTCTTGAATCAATCATTATCTTAAAAGGAATCACCCATAATCCTGTGTGTTGTGGTGGGAAGAAAAGGCTAGGATTACCATTCTAGATGTCTTCTTTTTAACTGGTTCTACCAAAAAAGGGCAGAGGACATGCGCATCTGTCCAGGGACTTAGATCAAAGAAGAGACTGAAGCTCTGGGCTGAAACTTCATGATTGTGGTGGATTTCATTCATTCTTGCTAGTCACAGGTTGCATGAACAGATGAAACAGAGATGATTAGATTGGCGAAGGAACACTGTTTTCAAGAGAAGGGTTGAGTTGAGAATGGTCAGGACTTTGTGGGCAAATATCTAGTCTGGAAATGCCCTTGGAAATTTTTAAAGCCTTCCAAACCAAATCAGAATGATGAGGTTCTTCTGTTCTCTCATTGTTTTCACTCTGTTAAAGAGAATTGCTCCTTTTCCTATTTCCCTGTCACCAGCTTTGCTCTCCTAGAAGATGAAGAAGTGACTGATCTACTATGCATTATCCACTGATTTATTTTTCATGCACTGTGGTTCATGTTTCCAGTAAACGTTTTCATTTTACAACAAGAAAAATGTAGCCAGTTCCTCAGTAAAATGTTACTTGTATATTAGTTGAGCACTTTTGGTTTATTAATGAGTGCAATAATGAAAGTGTGGGTTGTTGAAAAGAATCAATGGGTGTTTTTATTTAAGGCATAGCAGAAATGGTACAATGCTTGTGAATACATCATTGTCGCTGAAGGCCTGACTCGTACAAACTTGCCTCTGATTGGTTTAAATCAAATAGGTCCAAGCACTTCATAAAAATGTCTTTGTCAGCCTGGTTTTGCTTCCAAACCTATTCATCTCTGTCAGTTTTTAATATTAGTACCAGGCTCCTGGCCATAGTCCATTAGTACTGTACTTAATTGCTCATGTTACAGATGATTACCAATATAAAAAGCATTAATGTTTTCCCATCGCAAGGCTTTTGCTATGTAGATGTCTCAAACTCAGCAAAGCTTATGAAATGTGGTTATTCTGGATATTTCTTGCTCAGGATTTATAGATAAAGTTACTGTAGATTTTGATGCAAAGAAAAATACCCACCTCATTTGTTCTGAGTGGAACATTTTCTTTCTTGCCTCTTTACTTGAAAGTACCCAGATCACTTTTATTTTTATCAGTAAAGGAACAAGAAGGAAAATGGCTACTTTTATGAAACTCTCTTAGCTGGATTTTCTAGAATAGTAATTCACTTTAAAGGCTTTGTTTTCACATGCAGATTTCGCTCTCTCTCTTTTTTTTTTTTTTTTTTTAAAGTGCATGCAGGGGGAAAAAAAAATCTTCACTCCGAATGCTAGATTACTGGTTTTAATTTTCCTGAATAAATTACATGGTCTGTTTCTGTGGAGCACATGAAGTTGTTATTACGGATTTTAAAAGGAGCATTAAAGCAAAAGTACTTTATGATGTGCATTTTTGTGTATTTAGAAAATCAAAATCATAAACAAATGTATTTGTTTGTGAGGGAAATTAGCAATTACTCTTCATCTTCTTGCATACATAATGCCTAATTTCAAATCCAACCTTTTGCTTTTACCATAAGCATTCCTTGGACAAGACTATTGCCCTGCGTGGCTGAGGCAGCTTTCTTTGCAGGAACTTAAGGTGAGGTGTCCCCATGCCAGATTGGGCAGAAACTGAGTGATAGCTGGAGCTTCTGCCTTTTTTTTCGGAAGGTGGAAGGCAGAGTGTGGGAGGCTTCATGTTCTGAATAAGATAAGCATGTGCTTTAAGGTATGGACCAAAAATATACCAGGTTCTAAGGAACCCACCTATTCATACCATGGATAAAGGTCGGGGAAGGAAAGGTGAGTTACAGCTCTGTTCACATCAGGGACATGATTCCATGTATTCTTGCTCAGTTGGACACCCTGAGAGTTAATAAATACACAGTTCGGAAAGTCACAGGCAGCATCTCAGAACTGTATATTTAAGAGGACCTCTAGCAACTCCCTAGAGCAGTGCTACTCCAATGAGATTTTCTACTTGTCCATGAACTGTTTGCTACTAGCCCATAACAAGCTAAACATAGCAATTGCCAATAAGCATCGGTACACTTACATGGAAATTTGCCAGAATAACATTAGGTCCGTTGAAGCTAATAAAAAATTGGGGCTTGTGTTTTGTATGCCTCCTTTTGAATTTCATTTTTCTAGTAATTCATTTTTATGGTTGTTTACAAAAGCATCCGTCAGTATCAGATGGGAAATTTAGAAAACTGGTCCTTCATCCAGGTCAGTGGGGAAGCTCTGCTCCTACATCATGGCCACAAACTTAGATGTTTATGGAGGCAGATAGCACAGATGAGTACAGGGGACACAGCTGGCAAGTGTGAAACTGGCACGCACAGCCTGGGCCAGAGAGCCCAACAGGGCCAATTGCTCTAGGTGGATGCTGTCTGTGTGCTTCCTGACTTTCTATGTTTTCAAGATATTTTTTGAAATGTGAAATAGCCTAACTTATAAACGTTGGCTCCAATATTAATTGTTTTTTTTTTTTTTTTTTTTTGTGACAGAGTCTCCTTCTATCCCCCAGCTCACTGCAACCTCTGCCTCCCAAGTTCAAGCAATTCTCATGCCTCAGCTTCTCAAGTAGCGGGGATTATAGGCATCTGCCACCACACCTGGCTCATTTTTTGTATTTTTAGTAGAGACAAAGTTTTGCCATGTTGGCCAGGCTGGTCTTGAACTCCTGACCTCAGGTGATCCAACCACCTTGGCTTCCCAAAGTGCTGGGATTACAGGTGTGAACCACCACACACAGCCTAAAAATTATTTTATGTAAGCAACATCAAACATGCCCATGAGTAAAAGATAGCTTCCAGGTGGCCAGGTTCCACGAAGACTGAACTCTGCTTGACATTGGGCTAGCCAGCCTCTGATTCAGTGCCTTGCTGTGGGAGGGTGTGGAGGAAGCATCAGGGTTCAAGTCGCTCTTATTCTACACACTCTTCCGTGTGCTGAGCAAAATGCCTTCTGTGGCTTCCCATTGACCTTGCCTTGCCTTCGGAGGCTGACTTGTTACGTGTCCACTCCCTTTGCTCTGATCGGCTTCCAGGAGCTTGTCAAAGCTCCTCTTTCGCTTCAGGTCTTCCTGTTCCATTCAGCCAAGCCTCAGAGCACCAGTAATGGATCTTCACCAGCTCGACTTGCTCTTGTGCACACGCCTCCAGTTTGTGTCACTCAGAATTCCCAAAGCTACTCCAGATGTGGCATGTAGTACTTCTCAGGATGCGGGCAGTGTCAGTCTGTCAAAACAGCCTAAGATTACATTTGAAATGGGCAAGCAGTGCTCTCCTATTGGCCTGTTGGTTTTTCTTGGGTAGGATTGATTTGCCATTTGATTAGCTGCCTTTTTCATTTACTGATGCCCTCAAGGCCCAGTCGGTGTTTTTTGGACATCTGCCACATGTAGCACACTCTCAGTGTAATAAGAACATATGAAGCAAAGTGTTGAGAATTGGCTGGCAAACAATGAGAGGGTCCCTTGCCACCACATTCATAGTGGAGATTGCTAAAGGAATAGGACGCTGCTTCCTGTGAGCCCAGGTTCAGCCTCAGAATCCTTCTCAGTGTGGCATCCCTTAGGTAGCCACCATGACTCAGAACTGGAAGGTGCCATGATCCTTGGTTTATCTAACCTATCTCAAGATTTGACTCAAAGGCCATACACACATGGAAGAGAGTTATATCTGTGTCTATAGATGGCATGGTGGCTCATGCCTATAAACACAGCACTTTGGGAGGCTGAGGCAGGCGGATGACTTGAGACCCAGGAGTTTGAGATGTGGTA
>NW_016107457.1:4335589-4340188 GCF_001604975.1 Cebus imitator
AATGTGTATAGAAAGGTAGGGAATGAGATGGTAAAGGGGCCTATCAGAAAAGTGCTAAGCCTGAATTTCCAAGTCACATACCCCAAAGGCAGGTAGTTTAGTTTATCCTTTCAGTGTCTATGAACTATTACCCTAAGGTGCGGTGGGTAGACTCTGGCCATCCCTGCTCATGGTAAGGTTGCCCAGTCAATGGACTTGCATCTCCTTTGCCAACTGTCTTTCTCATGGCAGCCCTGGCTTGTGGCCCCTTTTGGGTTTACTTCTGTAACGCAGACACCAACCCGCTCTCATCTCCCTAAACCCACAGAAGGCATCCTGGCCCTTATCAACAACCAGCAGCCCAGGAAACTGCAAACAAGTTGCCCAGAGTTAGGCCGACTGAGGTTGCATAGCTTCCCTTCCATCTATACCCCACCAAGCTTGTTCTCACAGGGCTCTGAATCAGGTCAACATAACACCCTACACCCAGAGTAGCTTCTTGTCATCTGTAAAGAATTTCTCTCCAAAGGACAGTCAGGTAATTTCATACACAAGAGCCTCATACTTTGTATCAGTAGGCATGCCTAAAATGCTCTGATAACTTTCCAGTGCCTGGATATTTCAAGAAACTTTTAAAAAGGAAAACAAAACTCTAGCCAGGCCCTGGAGTAGAAAAACTGGTTTCTATTTAAAAAAAAATAAACAACAGGCTTTGGAAAAAAAAAAAATCTCTATTTAAAAATTCTTAAGTTTGCCTCTAAATGCAAGTTGTAATTAATAGAAGTTAAAGTTTACACTGTTGAGTGTAAAAACACCCTCAGGCACAAACTAATCAAGTGTGTATGTCATGCTGTAAACTACAGCGAGTTCTTTGTTTGACCCCCCCCAAAAGCTTGCCAAACAGTAGGTTTTCTTTGTCGAGCTCCTTTATTGTCTCATTTTTGTTTTCATCCTGCTTCCCTCCCCGCACCCCGTCCCACCCTTTGAACCTAACTATAGTATTTAAAAAACCTTGCAGGTCCCATGTTTTATTGATAGTTTACATCAAGCATGAATTTAAATTTGGGAACAGATTAGGTGTCTTAGCCCTTTTCTTTTTGATAAATAACAAAAGGTTTCTACTTATGATTTTCTGTCCTCGGGGCTTTATCATTAAGATTAAATAACTGTACTCTCAAGCATGCCACTGCACAGACATCTTTTCAATTACGTGAGGAACAGATGCCTTCACAAAGGAGCTATTGAAAATTCAGAAAACATGTTTCCAAAAAAGAAAAGGGAAAAAAAAGTATCATCATATGACAGAAGAATATAATTGTTTACCATTAAAGTATATTCTTAACTCTTCCACTGAAAACCTCTTGGAACATTTTGTTTTTGTACAAGTTATTACAAAGTTTGACCAAAATAATAAATGTTGTGGGAGAATTGTTGAACATTTCAGAAGCTTTGGAACCAGTAGGATCTAACATGCATGGGGCTTAAATGCAATTGTTATTTGCCTGTTTTTACATTTTGACACTGCCTTCCATCATTTGTGGGGTGCACATCACATTGAAAACACTATAGTGTTGGCTGGGCACAGTGACCTATACCTGTAATCCCCGCACTTGGGGAGGCCGAGGTCGGTGGGTTGCTCATGCCAGGAATTTGAGACCTGCCTGAGCAACATGGTGCTACCCCATCACTACTAAAAACAGAAAAAATTATCCAGGTGTGGTGGTGCACATCTGTAGTCCCATCTATTCAGGAGGTTGAGGTGGGAGGATCATCTGAGTCTAGGAAGTCAAGGCTTCAATAAGCTGTGATTGCATGACACCTTGTCTTAAAACAAAACAGTATTGTGTTTATTATTCTTGAAATAATGTTCATCTGCCCTTGAAATGGATCCATACAACTCAACTCTGAAATCATTGGTTTTTTTTTTTTTCATTGAGAATAGTAATTGCTGCAATCGTTGCTGGCTGGCATTGTAGAGAGCTAGGCGCCATGCATGGCCTGTGTTCACTGTTACAAGGATGCATTTAATCCCTGGAACATAATGTCAGCCTTCCTTAAGTCCATTCCAACTTTCTTCAATGTGGTTGTCATTTGAAAGGCATGAGAATAGCATCCATCAGTCTAGACGCTCTGAAATGTGGAATGGAGACACCATAGAAAGCCCCCAAGGAGCTTTATTAGGGAGACTATGGGAAGCTTGGGCCTGGTAAGATTAAGTCCCAGAGGCTAGAATTCATGGAGGATATGATTCTCAAATTTCTCTTAATATCCAATATGAAGTTCGATATGATTCAACTAGTATCGCTGCCTTTTGAAGAGCTATGACGTGGTTATTGCAGCATATTGTTAGAGCAGTGTGCCCAGTGCTCAATTCATAGGGCTTCTTCTGACATAGGAGGTTGATCCTTTGTAGAATGGCCACGTATGTGTTTTATAGGTCTGTTGCCTCTGAGAAAAGGAGAATGCTCACCCCAGTTTCTCAGGTAACTCCTTAGGAGCTAGGAATTCACTTCACCCAGGCAGGAGTGATCATTTTAGTATTTCCTCTGTGTAGGTACGTCTCCATGTTGATATGCCTGTGTATGATGATGCACAACTACCTTGAGAGGAAGATAGCTGGATTAGCAGAGGCAGGCAGTTCTGTGGTTGAACTCAAATTTTGACACGAAATAGCTGTGTGCCATTGACCAGTCACTTAATCATTTAGCTCTGAACCTCAGTTTTGTCATCCATAAAATGAGGATAAAATAACATATCTGTAGATACTTCTTTTTGTAATGGTTGAAGTTAAAGCATGCAGAGTGCCTGGTATTAATAGGACCGTAATGCATGATGGTTAATATGGTAATGCCTCATCAGTACATACGAATGACCTGAAGTTTCTCTACCTTCCCTCCCTGCTTCTAACTCAGTCCCCCGAAATCCATGTAACTCCAGTTCAGGAAAGCTGTCATCCTTGAGCTAACTCTCTTACACTGACACACCTTTATGGGAGCCAGGCCACCACCTGGATGTGTCCAGTACCATGTGCTTTTCTTTCTTCTCTTCATTTAGGGTCACACACACTCTGGGACCATGGAGGGGGAGGTGTCAGAATTATCAGTGGGCCTAGGAAACACCTCTCCCACCACTTCCAGGGGCAAATGGAGAGAGCATTGAAGCCTTCAAAAAGTTTTCTTGTCCGTTTGCTGCCCACTGAGTAGGTAATGAAGCCGCTGTGAGCAGATCGTTTTCCCAGGAAAGAGACCTTTTCTGGTGACAAATGGTTATATTTCATCATTGTTAATAGCGGACCCCATGCCTTTTGGGGGCCTTAGCATAGAATACAGATGATGCCAGTTATACCTACTTCATTTTTAAAGTATGTAGGGCAGTTTGCCTTTGGTAGCTCTTGGGCAAGCTGAGTCTTTGCACATTTGTGTACTTGGCTGTTAGTTTGGTTCCCTACCCCCAGAAATTCTTCTTACACTTTTATTGTCATGGTCTAGCACCTGACAGGTGAACAGTATGTGAGATTAGAAAAACTCTCTATGCTTATTGGAACCATAACAAGCATGTGTACCTCATCTTCAGAAAGGAAAAATATACCTTCTGTTGGCTCCATATTTGGTGATTTCTTCCCATACTTCACAGTGAAGTTATATTTTCAATTTCTGGCTGCGAAGGGAAATGTCTGGCCAAGCCGTAGAAATTTATCAAGCCTGGAAATCAACTCAGAGGTGTAATGACTCCATTTCGGGTGAGATCAGGTCTGAAGTCCCAGTTGAACCAATATGTCATTTCATTGTTACTACAAAAAAGCCTAATAGTATTAGAATAGTAGTGGCTTGTGTTTTTGGATTTTTCTTTCTTTTTTTTTTTTTTTTTTGAGACAGAGTCTCACTCTGTCACCCAGGCTGGAGTGCTGTGGCACAATCTCGGCTCACTACAACTTCTGCCACTGGGGTTCAAGTGATTTTCCTGCTCAGCCTCCTGAGTGGCTGGGATTACAGGCACACACCACCACACCTGGCTAATTATTGTATTTTTAGTAGAAATGAGCTGGTCTCGAACTCCTGACCCCAAGTGATCCTCCTTCCTTGGCCTGCCTAAGTGCTGGGATTATAGGTGTGAGCCACTGTACCTGGCCAGTAACAGCATCTTTGAACTGACATGCACCAACGTTATTTCCCTCTGCCCCAAAATGTTCTGCTCCAAGGACACCAGCAAACCTTCAAGTCTGGAATTTCTCACTGATTTGATACCATAAAAGTGCCGGTGTAATATCTGGGGTGACTTTGGGATTCAAATACAACCCTAAAGATTTGCCCCTTGTTGCCCCAACTCTGGATTGAATCAATTCCCAACATTATTATAATATCATTTTTCAAGCTCTGTAAATAAATGGATTCTCATTTTTCCTATTAAGCACTGTTTGCTAAATATTTTGGCCCAAAAGTTCAGTCATTCCATGCAAGCATTAATCAATACAGGAGACATTAGTGGTTACTTGTTCAGATGAGGTTTGACATTATTTTTCCTCTGCTCTGAGGCAGGGAGGGGAATGTTATATAATAAAGATGAAGGGTCTTTTCTTCTTTTGTACAAAATGCAAATGATGAGGACATGTGTGATATACAC
>NW_016107457.1:4340198-4361154 GCF_001604975.1 Cebus imitator
TGCAGGCTGCTGCTTTTTGTTGAGAAAGAGAGGCAAGGCCCTGGAGGATTTTAGACTTTGTAAATATAAAATTATCTGCCTTAGTGTTTAAAAAAATAATAAAAGGGAGAAAGAGTTGGCAGGTTGCCAGATTACTTACATTACAGTAATAGATTTGCTGACCCCTGACTTCTGCTGTAGAGAAATGTATTGAATTTTTCATAATATCAGATGAGACAGATCTAAAAACCTAGTATACTGAGCACCATTATTCAACTTGAGATTTAGCAAAGCCGAAATCTTTTCAAACCAGCAATTTCATGTATGATGATAATTTAGTGGCTCAGATGCTAATAAATCAAGGTTATAATGCCATTGATTTGTTAATTTTAATGGGTTGATTTTAAGTCGTCTTTATTTTTTAAGAAAAGAAGAATGAGGAGGAAAAAAAAATCTTGCTTTTCACAGTGACTGAATTTAATAAGAATCTCTGTGATAGCAAAAGGCCCCCCTACTGTTTCTGCTTTGGGGTGGAAAATGTTATTCTTGTATTATTCCTAGGGAAAAATAAAATCTCATGCTGCTACAAATCTTATGCCTATGGAAAGATGTTATTTTTTAATACATAATGGCTTACCTATTTCAGATCCATTAATGGCATCATAAATAAGCATTTTGCTAATCTGAAATGTGAAATCTGGATAGTAATAAAGGCCCATTTATCTGTCCAGCTTTCAATCCCCAGACTAGATGTAGATCAGGAGGGGGAAAATCTCTCTGAATTTTCTAATGAATATTTTGCTTCTCTTCCCCATCACTCCCACCCACCCAAAGCCCAGCCCCCATTCTTAGAGTTGCAGTCCATTGAAAATACTTCTCCTGTGTAACAAATTCTTGGGGCTGGAGTGAATGTTTGCTTTTATCTGTACAGTTTAGAAACTGATTAAATCTTTGCTCTGCTACAAATATTTGAGAAATAATCATCTTCAAAGCACAGGCATGGTGCATTTTACTAAATTCTTTATAGAATACAAACCTACTCAGCTTTCTACATCGAGCAATGTTGACCTAATCTAAGGCTAACCTGTTTTTAATGGTACCACATGTACGTTGAATGTTTAAATGTTCAGGAACCTATAATAGCTTTTGTCCTTTTGTACTGTAAAAACTTCTAATAATCAAATGATAAGATCATATCCTGTGGGGTAATTGTATTGTACCATGACAGGATAACTGAAAAAACATTCAGTGAAAATTGCACCAAACGGAAATCACTATATGAGGCAGCAATTGTGTGCCGTGTGAGACTGTGCCCTGTTCTTCAAAGCTTAGCTGGTCATATTTCTACTTGCTTCCTTTTAGGTTCTGCCTTGTTTTATTTTAGGAGGCTTTTTTCCCCAAGCCACTATAATTATCTTTCAATGATTTAGAAGGGGAAAAAAAACACTCAGTTGACCTTTACACACACACACACACACACACACACACACACACACACACACACACACACACAGAGTTTCACACTCATACACTCTCATATACTCTCTGGAAGCCTTAAACAAGCAGGGCTTGTGTTTGGATTCAGTTTTACCTTAGTCATGCCTCTTTCCAGATACAAGAAACATTTAATTCCAGATTTCCTGCTTCTGGCTTTAGGCCTTTGACCAGCAAAGTGAAATGTATTTTTTACTGCTGTCAGCTAGCCAGCTGCTGAGTTGAGTGAAGGAGAGAGAAAAAAAAAAAAAAAAGAAAGAAAAAAAAAAAAAAAAAAGGGAACTGAAATGAAAATGGTACCCTGCTTTGTGAACTTGCAAAATTAGAAAAGGAAATTAAAATCTCCTTAGCACCCATCTAGAGAGCCAGGTTGGCCCAAGGCTCTCAGAACCCAGAGTGAGGGGTCCTGGGGGTCCCTGGGGTGTCTCTCCCACCCAGTTCTCTGCTTTCCCTCCTTCCCCTCCCCACACTCAGAGGTAATGCTGTCATTCTTCTCTGTAAAGAGGGTCCCCCATGGTGTCAGCGTCTCCATCAGAAAATGAAGTTGGGGGAAGGGTGGTACCAGCAATTGCAATCATTGGAATACCCAGACTTCACTGCTCTTGAGTTCCCATGGCAACAAAACAAAAGTAAAACAAACCTATCTGTCCCAACAATAAAATATGTTTTCGTTAAAGTCAATTTAAACTATCTTTCCCGTTTAAAATATTCAATACATTTTGCTCCCGGACAAAATTCCCCAATCTGCCAATATTGAAGAGGATAAAGTCCCTGGCAGAACCAGGCAGAAAAAAGGAATTGGGGGGAACGCTGGGGACTTTACAGATGAGACAGAATAAATTCAAGTATGAACAGGATTGCTTTTTTCTCTCTTTTTCTGCTTAGTTATGCTTTTTATTATATAAACATTAACTGTAATATTGCAGTGGGAAGCAGGTATTTGGCAGCCATATATTATTTTAGTAAGTCTACATAGGGAGGGCAGTTTCCAGTTTTAGCAGCTGTAACATGTTTAAACTCAGTTTGTAATGGGATCTGAAGATAACTATTCCCCATGGGCTGTGTTGATCTTCATGGCTGGCCAACTGCCAGATGTAGGGCTCCAAAGTATTATTCACACCTCCTTGTTCATACCTTGTCCAAGCATGCTCAGTAAATGAATTTTGTTTCTAATATGCTATAAATTGTGATCTGATTTTCCCATAATTTTATTGGTATTTTATTAAAGAGCAAAATATTAGGATCACAAATGTCCCCACATCTGTACTCTCAAACCTGAATAATAGTGTATGGTTAAGCAGTTGAGATCCAAATAACATGCATAGAAACACCTTTTAGGAGAGCAAACCAATATCCAGACCAAGGAAGTTTTTGCCTGGGAATCTCAGTTTAAAAATAATGAGGATCCCCAATATTTGAACAGATTTATGATGTTTATAAGCCAAGTACATTTTCTTCATTGAGTCAACTTGTCTTATTTAAAACAAATTATGTTTGCTGTATTAAAGTTCATATTTTTAAGGCTGAGTCTTATATTAATCCCACAGTGAGTCATTAATCATACCAAATGCATTATAAAAACTTTAATCACTGAAGTTGAAACTGAGATTGTAATGCAATCCGTCCCTTTTAATTACATCAGCTATTTTTCCCTTTCAGATAAAGAGCTATGTCGCAAAGGGAAAACAGATTAAAACTAGAGCTGTTTGATGTTTCTCTTTTTAGAGCAATTTTATGTACTTTGTTTAAAAAGTTATATAATTAAAATGCTTGAAATTTTCAGCCCTCTGGTTTTTGTGGCTTGCATAGTCTGTCTGCCTTCCTTCTCACTGGGGCTTTTACTTTGCACCCTAAAACAGAGCTCTCAGTGGAGTCCCCTTCCCCACTCAGAGCTGTGGGGTAAGACAGTTGTCTCTTGGCCACACTGTGCTTGCCTCTCATTGACCTTTTTGTCTTAGATGTTTCATCTGTATTTCGACATGAATGAAAATAAAATATTTTCAGATGGGCAGAACTAGGTTCAAATGTCACCTCTAACAAATGGTATGACCCTGAGGCAAATTGTTTAACCTTTTTAGGCCTCAATTGTCTCATATGTTAAAAAGAGAATAATATGTTGTGGAGTTTACAAGAAATAATCTTTAAATGTACCTGGCACATGCTAGTACCTGCTAGAGTATAAGCTTCGTGAGCTCAGAGGCTTTGAGTGTTTGCTTCACGGCTGTGTCTCCATGCCTAGAACACTGCGTGTAGTATGTGCTCAGTACGTAGTTGTTGATGGACTGGTAAAGCAGCTAGCATTATTGTTGTGATTTTGTTGACACTTAGCCAGGTTCCATGGGGAGTGATGAAGATATTGTTCATGTGGGATGTTTCCATTGGTATCTTGGTATATAGACTCACAAAACTAAAAAGAGGTCTTGCCGAGAAGTATTAAGTTACCAGGTACTGATTTTGACCAAGGAAACAGGGCAGTAAAGTGTGGAGTAGGTTTATAGAAGTACAGCAGTGTCATTGGAGATGAAGTCATTTAGTAAGTTGCTTATATTGATAAAAGAAAGTAAACCCCGGAAGCATTGATGCTACTGGAATCACTGAACTGTCTGATCATCTCTTCTGTTATCCTTTTAGATTAATCCTACCATACGAAAGGTTTATTAAAGGAGAAGAAGATAAGCCCCTGCCTCCAATCAAACCTCGGAAACAGGAGAACAGTTCACAGGAAAATGAGAATAAAACAAAAGTATCTGGAACCAAACGCATCAAACATGAAATACTTAAAAGCAAGAAAGAAAAAGAAAATGCCCCAAAGCCCCAGGACGCAGTAGAGGTGAGTTGCTGTGCTCCACATAAATACCTCTGGAGGACAAGTCGTGCCTCGAGGTCCTTCTGGAGCCCTGAGCTGTGTACCTGCACAGTTAGATGTCTTGATGAAGAGACCAAGACATCTAAGCTTCATAGCTCCCCACATAGTTCCCTAATTCCTGAAAACCTTTCAGTTTGCTCATGAGTTGAAATGCGGTGCCTGGTATCGAATGGGATAAGCCAGGAATCGACTCTAGAAGGATGCAAACATCCTGTAGAAAACTGATAGCAAATGCTCAGGCTTCAAGAGAGAAGGAGCCAGAGCTACACTAACATCAAAGAATTTTACTGTGAAAACATGGCTTCTTGCCATTTCACAGCCAGTCTATCTGAGGAGCTGGTGTGACTTTAAAACATACTTTGGGGCCGGACATGGTGGCTCATGCCTGTAATCCCAGCACTTCGGGAGGCCAGGGCAGGTGGATTGCTTGAGCCCAGGAATTCAAGATGAGCCTGGGCAACATGGCGAAACCCAATCTCTACAAAAAAAATACAAAATATTAGTCAGGCGTGGTGGTGCACACCTGTGGCCCCAGCTACTCGGGAGGCTGAGGTGGGAGGATAACCTGAGCCCTGGAAGGTAAAGGTTGCAGTGAGCTGTGATTACACCACTGCACTCCTGCCTGGGTGACAGAGTGAGACCCTAGCTCAAAAAAAAAAAATGCTTTGGGGGGTCTAGGAAAGAGGGATGTTGGAATCGCTGTGCTGTATCTGCAAGACTCTCCTGAAAACTTGAGAGATGTGTTTGTCTTCCATAATTGATCTCTGTACAACAGCCTTGGGTTGAGATCAATTTAGAAAAATCTTAAGTGCATATTATTTATAGGGGAATTTTGAAATGGTTCCTCTGAAACCATTATTATTTTTCATATGAACAGGTAGTTTCCGAATCTTTTAAAACAAGCCCCAGCTACCCACAGCCTCCAACAGCCCTTTGGTAGAAGCCATTGCCACCAGCATACAGCCAGTCATGTAGGCTGATCTGGGCTCTGTTTCAACATGAATAATAAAAAACCTTGCCGCCCATTAAAAAACAAAACAAAACAAAACAAAAAAACAACTTAGCAGCCACATTTGGAGACAGCATGTTCTAGGATTCAACCCCAGAGGGAATTTTGGTGCTGATATTAAATACCCCCTAAAAAATCATGTTTATAATGAACACATAAGAGGCTCTGTAATTAAACACTGGTTTAAATTCCACATGTACAACCCACACCAACCTCCCATGTAGACATCAACTTACCCAACTGATTGTTACATAACAAGATAGTATTGATACCAAGAAATTTGTGGGGTTTTTTGTTTTTATTAAGTTTCGTAATTATTTTAAGCTCTAGTAACCAAAAAGGGGAAGGACGAAGATGATGCAGATTTCTTTCCCCTTTCTTTTGAGATGGAGTCTCTGTTACCCAGGCTGGATGCAGCGATGCTACCTCGGCTCACTGTAACCTCTATCTCCCAAATTCAAGTGATTCTCCTGCCCCAGCCTCCCAAGTAGCTAGAACTACAGGCATGCGCCACCACGCCTAATTTTTTTGTATTTTTAGTAGAGACAGGGTTTCACCATGTTGGTCAGGCTTGTCTTGAATTCCTGACCTCAAATGATCCACCTGCCTCAGCCTTCCAGCATGCTGGGATTACAGGTGTGAGCCACCGTCCCTGGCCAGATGATGCAGATTTCTAAACATCTGCAAGCTTGCAACATAAATGGCCAAAAGCAAGGAAATTCCAAGGGCATGCTTACATTCCATCTTTTCTTTATACTTTTGGCCTAGTGATTTATTATAGGGTTTCAGATGAATGCGTTCTATTAGCTGCCATATGTACACAAAGCACCAGGGGACAAACAGGACCAAGGGGACAGCTGACCCTTGAATGTCTCCACTTTGGGGATTAAGTTTGAAACGGCTGGTTTGTGAATGGCAGGAGGAATCCTTAGCCTATGCATGAAGCCTGTCAGCTTGGGAGATGACCGTTCCCAAGAGCGGAGCCTTACTCCCTGAAGTCCATAGAAACCTTTAAAACTGTTAGGCTGTCTGCTTTCTGTAGGCTCTAACTGTTCCCTTCAGGGAGCTGTAAGTAAGTGTCTCAAGTTTCAAAGGTTGTCATGATGAGGTTATCTAAACCTCATGGAGTCTCCCACCCTCTCCAAGGCTGACCTTATAATACGAATCTCTTCCCACCTCCAACACAGAACCATGTTATTAGCCAGGTATATTTTTTCTCATTGACTCGATTTGGGGTTGTTGGTTTGGATTTTATTGTTGTCATTTTTTTTACTTTTTGGTGTTTTCAATATGAAGCAGTGAACTCAATGGAGATAGAAAGGTTAATAAACTCCCTCTAGTTAAATCCACTATATTCAGGTGATGGGACTGCAAGTTGCATGGTGGGAAGGTAACATTTAGCATACTAAGCAGTTCATAAAATGCTCTCCTAGAAAAAAGAGTCCTTTACTTTTTTCTGCCTAGCTTTCAAAAACTTCCTAAACCTGTTTTACAACCCGAAGCATGGGACTCCAATATAACTGCAGGTCTACATCATACAAACTTCAGTGGGACTGAGTATCCCTCCTGGTCCTGTGTCAAACTATAGTCCCATAAGAAACTAACAATTGGATGCAATTTGTCATTTTCCCTTGCCATACTCATATTTCTGTATTTTTAATGTCATGTATAAGCTCAAGAGACCAATGATGATTATTAAGGTAGAACAAGTAATGATATTTGTACTGGAAAAGGCAGCTATTCGTACGAAAACAGAAAAAGAAATGATGATAAGCAAAGACTCTTAGGTATAACACATCCCTAAAATTCAAGGATTTTTTAAGGGGATTTGAGGAAAAATATGAAATGGGTGTGATTTCTTAAAATTTTCATTCCCATGTATTCTTAAAACAGCAGCCTCAATCTTACTCAAAGATGCTAACGTGGCAGATACTTCTTTCTTTCCTTTTTTTTTTTTTTTTTTTTTTTTTTTTTTTTTTTTTTTTTTTTTTTTTTTTTTTTTTTTTTTTTTTTTTTCTGACAGAGTTTTACTCTTGCTGCCCAGGCTAGAGTGCAGTGGCGCAATCTCGGCTTACTGCAACCTCCACCTTCTGAGTTCAAGCAATTCTCCTGCCTCAGCCTCCCAAGAAGCTGGTATTACCCATACCTGCCACCATGCCCAGATAATTTTTATGTTTTTAGCAGAGGCAGGGTTTCACCATGTTGACCAGGTTGGGATTACGGGCACCCGCCACCATGCCCAGCTAATTTTTGTATTTTTAGTAGAGACAGGGTTTCACCATGTTGACCAGGTTGGTTTTGAACCCCTGACCTCAGGTGATCTGCTGCCTCAGCCTCCTTAAGTGCTGGGATTACAAGCACTTCTTTTCTTAACAAGGGATGAGATGGAAGGAGGATGGGAAAAAGACCAGCTCAACACAACTGTTGTGTGACTGCTGTGCTAAGACATGTCAGGGCAGAATGACAGCAGTTTTGAAAGGGCTCGTCAGTCAGCTGGGTCACAGATGGAAAGTTAAAATGACCTTTTAAGGCTAAAGTTGACATGGCTACACAATGCAGTAAATGCGTCAAATTGATACCCACAACTTCTGTCAGTAGGGTCAAATAAGGAGCATCTATCTCATTGACTATAATTTATTTCATTGAACAGCAAAGCTCTATTTGTGGTAGCACTGATTGTCTGAATTTTGACAACTTCATTTTTGGCTTTAATAGAAACATAGTTTGCTGCAACCTAGAAAGACTTAGTCTTCTCTGTCCCTCAGGTAGACAGGCTGCCAAGAAATCTTCATACTTTGTCAATATTTTAGCATCATCTGCATGTCTGTTATCTGGCCCTGGGTAGAAATTATTAACACTTATGCATTACTAATCTTCAGTGCATCATATTGAATACACTGGGAAGGGATTTGCCCTGTTAAAGAAAAGCAAGGAGCTGCAGTAGGTTCGTTGTTTGTTGTTGACATGGGTTGGTTGGATTTTTGAAAGAGAAATGCTTGAAAAAAAAAATCTTCCTCAGGAGTATCATAAAACACAACATGTAATTTAAAACCCATTTGGATAATTGACTGATTTGACAAGAAGACAACCTTAGAATTAAACTATATATTAGAATCAGGGAGTGATATGATTGTATACCATCAGTACATAACACTTTGCTATTTTGATAGGTGTCTCATAAGGGACTGAAGCGAATATGCATATTTCCCCTAATGTTTCTGTAATTTAGATTTCTTTGTTTAGAGCCATGATTGGAGAGTAATAAAGCTTTACAGAAACTTCAGGAGCTGATTGACAAGCCTGTTTTCAAGTAAAACTGCTATGTGGAATATTTTATTTCATAGCAAAACATGTCAGTGTATTTGGTTTTCTTCTGACTGTCTTTTCAAATATGTTACCAGGTTTCATCAGAGCAAGAAAAAGAACAAGAGACTTTAAGCCAGAAAAGCATCCCTGAGCCTCTGCCAGCAGCAGACATGAAGAAAAAAATAGAAGGGTATCAGGAATTTTCAGCGAAGCCCTTGGCATCCAGAGTAGACCCAGAGAAGGACAATGAAACAGACCAAGGTTCCAACAGTGAGAAGGTGGCAGAGGAGGCCAGAGAGAAGGGGCCCACACCTCCACTCCCAAGTGCTCCTCTGGCCCCAGAAAAAGATCCAACCTTGGTCCCTGGGGCCAGCAAACAGCCACTCACCTCTCCCAGTGCCCTGGTGGACTCAAAACAAGAATCTAAACCCTGCTGTTTTACAGAGAGCTCTGAAAATGAGCTCCAAGAAGCATCCTTCCCCAGCTTCCCCACCACACAGCCACCGCTGGGAAACCAGAATGAGATGGAGGATGACAAACTGCCCGCCATGGCGGATTACATCGCCAACTGCACTGTGAAGGTGGACCAGTTGGGCAGTGAGGACATCCACAATGCGCTCAAGCAGACCCCAAAGGTCCTTGTGGTCCAGTCGTTTGACATGTTCAAAGACAAAGACCTGACGGGGCCCATGAACGAGAACCATGGACTGAATTACACACCCCTGCTCTACTCCAGGGGCAACCCAGGCATCATGTCCCCACTGGCCAAGAAAAAGCTTTTGTCCCAAGTAAGTGGGGCCAGCCTCTCCAACAGCTACCCCTATGGCTCCCCACCCCCATTGATCAGCAAAAAGAAACTGATGGCTAGGGATGACTTGTGTTCCAGTTTGTCCCAGGCCCACCATGGCCAAAGCGCTGACCATATGGCGGTCAGCCGGCCATCGGTGATTCAGCATGTCCAGAGTTTCAAAAGCAAGCCCTCAGAGGAAAGAAAGACCATCAATGACATCTTTAAGCACGAGAAACTGAGTCGATCAGATCCCCACCGCTGCAGCTTCTCCAAGCACCACCTTAACCCCCTTGCTGACTCCTATGTCCTGAAGCAAGAAATTCAGGAGGGCAAGGATAAACTCTTAGAGAAAAGGGCCCTCCCCCATTCCCACATGCCTAGCTTCCTGGCAGACTTCTACTCATCCCCTCATCTCCATAGCCTCTACAGACATACTGAGCACCATCTTCATAATGAACAGACATCCAAATACCCGTCCAGGGACATGTACAGGGAATCGGAAAACAGTTCTTTTCCTTCCCACAGACACCAAGAAAAGCTCCATGTAAATTATCTTACATCCCTGCACCTGCAAGACAAAAAGTCAGCGGTAGCAGAATCTGCTACAGATGATCAGCCAACAGATCTGAGCCTTCCCAAGAACCCGCACAAACCTACCGGCAAGGTCCTGGGCCTGGCTCACTCAGCCACAGGGCCCCAGGAGAGCAAAGGCGTTTCCCAGTTCCAGGTCTTAGGTAGCCAGAGTCGAGACTGTCACCCCAAAGCCTGTCGGGTATCACCCATGACCATGTCGGGCCCTAAAAAATACCCCGAATCAATTTCAAGATCAGGAAAAACTCACCATGTGAGACTAGAGAATTTCAGGAAGATGGAAGGCATGGTCCACCCAATCCTGCACCGGAAAATGAGTCCACAGAACATTGGGGCGGCGCGACCAATCAAGCGCAGCCTGGAGGATTTGGACCTTGTGATTGCAGGGAAAAAGGCCCGGGCAGTGTCTCCCTTAGACCCATCCAAGGAGGTCTCTGGGAAGGAGAAGGCCTCTGAGCAGGAGAGTGAAGGCAGCAAGGCAGCACACAGTGGGCATTCCGGGAGCGGATCAGAAGGCCACAAGCTTCCCCTCTCTTCCCCTATCTTCCCAGGTCTGTATTCCGGGAGCCTGTGTAACTCGGGCCTCAACTCCAGGCTCCCAGCTGGGTATTCTCATTCTCTGCAGTACTTGAAAAACCAGACTGTGCTTTCTCCGCTCATGCAGCCCCTGGCTTTCCACTCGCTTGTGATGCAAAGAGGAATTTTTACATCGCCGACAAATTCTCAGCAGCTGTACAGACACTTGGCTGCGGCTACACCTGTAGGAAGTTCGTATGGGGACCTTTTGCATAACAGCATTTACCCTTTAGCTGCTATAAATCCTCAAGCTGCCTTTCCATCTTCCCAGCTGTCATCCTTGCACCCCAGTACAAAACTGTAGGCTCAGTTTCGCCCAGCAGTCCAAAGCGGCATGGCTAACAGAGCTTCACTCCTTACCCAGGCGGGCTGGCTTATAGAGTTAGAAGTCAGTATTTCTTCTAATCTGGGGCTATGATCAGTCCCAGCTGTAGGGGCCCAGAGGGGAGGTGAACATGCCTGATTTTTGTGGGACAACTCCAGCCTTGGCTGGTCAGTAATGACTCCTTTCCAACACAGATGCCCAGGCACCTCCAGATCATTCATTTCGCATGTGGGCCTTGTAAAGGGATTTGTGAATATCTAGGAAAAAATTCTTAGAGGACCCCATCTGAGTTTGGATGGTCAGAAAACAATCTGGGCAAAAAAGGGGCAGGCATTTCAAAGGAAGGGGCAAGGAAGACTGGCAAACAGATGCCAAGGGATGCCCCTCTTTTTCATAAAACTCTCCAAGTTTCAATCAATGCAATGTATAGTGAAACTTCAATAGATCTTTCATTTTGACACTATTAAACAATCCAGAGAAGTAAACACTGTTAAATTGACTGTATATATTTGCTTCATAAAACTACCCGTATCACTGTTTGCTCACCTAATTTATATACAGGTAGTTCCATTTTCTCCTTTCTCATCCCTTTTTTTTTTTTTTTTTAATTAAACGGTATCGCTTTTGTTTGCAGGTCTTTTTGTTTTTGTTTTTGTTTTGTTTTCGAGGCTGGCTGACTGTCCTAGTTGTCGTGTGTTTGTAATTTTTCCACATCTTATTTTTGAGCAGCTTTGGGTGGTAAAGTTATTGTTTACAAATTGAAGCAACTGATTCTAGTGGAACAAATGAAAAAGAAACAGTCAAGCACACAATAGTGCAAAGAACGTTCCTCTGTAGATCCTCAACTTAAGGATTTTGTTCCTCATAAATGGCATAGTTGAAAGAGCTTATACACTGCTTACCCAGCCAAATGCTTTGCTTTGAAATATTGGGTTCTGTGAAAATATTGAGCATTGTACTTACCTTATCTAGGCTGTGAAACTGTCCTACATACCAGAGGAATCATAAAAACAAAAACCTCACTGGCAGCAAGCTGCCGAATAACAACAGAGTCTAGAGGACATATTTGTGGGCTGCACAGATATTTTAGGAATTTCAGAAATTAGAACAGGAGCCAAAATGATTTACATTGGCATTGGCACCAATTCCTTTAAATGGTCTGGGAAAGGGGGTTGGGAAGAGGATGGAGCTCAAATGGCCAGAAGAGGAGGAGCTGCAGTCCTGATAGCTTCTCTAGCCTCAGTCTTTTGAGTAGTAAGCAGTCACGTTGTTTTCATCGAGTTGGTTTCTTGTCATTCCCAAGGAGAATCTCCCAGGCCACAGCTTTGGGGATAGTTGACATACTGGATTAGCCTTTTCAAAAGGAAAGTCATCCTCTTTGGGCTTACGGGGCATGAGTTTTGTGTACACACACACACACGCGCGTAAGGTGGTTTTGGTCATATTTTTAACCACCTGGCAATACAGTCCGCTTTCTGGTTTCTTTTCTTGTTTGGAAGTAAATGGTCAAGCTGCTCAGGCAGTGAAAAGATGTGCAGAATGTCCATTGTCATTCTCACCACTTTATTGCATTTGCTACCGAGATGTAACATTAAGGTGGATGCATTTTCAAACTGTATTAATTAAAAGTCAATGGATACAGAGAGTGGATTTTCTCCCGAAGTCCCATCCCTGCTGAAGACCGCTTAGATGAACTCTCCAACCCAGTGTGCCCCTCCCGCAACACTACCAGTAGACTTTAGAACCATAGTTAATTCTTTTACCTCTGAGATATTTAATTCTGGGAAAATTGGTGACAATTTTCAACTTCTAAATAGGTAACTCGACTGCAAAATAGTCAAAACTGATAATGAAACTGCGGCTCTTAAACAAAGCCATGCATGCCGTGCATTTGTATTGAGATGTCTCCATGATATGAAGCCAAATATTCAGTGTAACATACTTAATATCCAAAGGTGGAAACAAAAGAATGTAGAGATCCAGTGTTAAGAGTTCCATTTGCTTCAATTAATTATTTACCTTCCTGTGGAATAATATATATATATATATATTTAATAGAACCATAGATAGACTAGTAGATTTTAGATTATAAATGTGTGACTGCAGATTATCCTGCTATTGCACAAGCTAGAAGGGGGAAAAAATCTCAATTCCAGCTGGCAAGATGCTAGCCAGGACACATATAATAAGAAAATTGCACTAGATTGAATGGTCACAGAATCGGAGAATATGGAAGAAAAAGGAAACCTCGGTGGCTCTGCAGCAGACAGGGGCTAGATCATATGTGGCTTCTATGACTTCGTGTCTTAAAAGAAAGGGGGAGCCATCTGTCCCCAGTGGCTCACCTATTTGGAATATGGGGCATTTGTTTTTTCCACTGCAATGATTTCAGTCTGGTTTCATCATGTTGGAATTCGATCACACCATTTTCAAACAATGTTAACATAGTCCAGCTTTTGTTTTTCTCATCTCTTCCGAGAGGAGACTCACTGTTTCTGTCTGAGGAAGCTCATACCCTCGGCAAAACATCAGGACAAATAAAGAGAAATGGGGGTATGTATTCCCAACAGAAGCAGTGTGTTATTTGTTTTAAAACTCTGAACAGAGATCTTGGAAATTGTTCAAAAAGACCATTGAATTCTTCATTGGCTGAGAACAACGTTTTAAAATGTCTTAAATAAGGCTTTGTTTGCATTGTTTGAGTTCAAGGGGCCTTATTATTGAATGGAATTGCACAAGCCTTTCTTTGTGCAATCAAACCATTGTTATTGGTAGTTCTGTAAAGGAAACTGTGGAATCGAATTGGCAGTGGAGTCATAAATCTATTTACTGAGTGTGGCTTCCAAGAAATGTTGCAATTGAAAATGCAGTAAGTCTGTGATTTATTGGAGATTTGGAGATTCTAAATAATATTTTTAAAAAACCTTTCCATGCAACTTCTGGTTTAATGTTTGGCAACTCCACATGAAAAAAAAAACAGCCCAACCGAGTTTCAGAATTAAGTAGTATTCTAGTAAGTGATTCGAACTTGTAATATTTGCCACAGGACTGACTTATTTATTTACTAGCTAGAAGCTCTTAAGTTCACTTGTTTATCAGGGCATATACAGAAGGGTTTGTTAAAACTCGATGTTAACTTTACAACTTTCTGACCTGGTGCATGAATTCTCAAGTACTGTATTTCACTGTGTTGGTGTGTCTGATGGAAATTTCGAGGTGGTCCCACAAAAATATTTTATGTAGTGTGCCTTCAAAGAGAACCGTTTATTTCTCTTCACTTATCGTCCCACAAAGTCACATTTGGTGGTGGTCAGCCAAGTCCCATCTGGTCTAGTTTTACTCTTGTCCCAATTTTAAAGAGAAATGGGAATGAGTTTGCCCTGGTGAGACCCACACCATTGCAATGATTATCTTGAGCACTTAAAAGTCCAGTGTTGGCTGTTAGTGTATTTGATATTCTGCCTGTCTCCTCATGGTTGAAATATGTCTGAAGAATAGCAGCATAATCTCTTGGCTGTTTATACTTTTTTAAACTTTCCTGTGTTGTAAATATTGTATACTTTTGGTGATTCCAGCTATGTAACCTCTATGCTCTGTAAGGTGATTATTTGTATATAGCAACATGGCCCAGTGATATTATATAGTTTCCCAATGGAGAGGTTATTGAGTAACCTTTGCATTAGTTTAAACACTACCAGAAGAATGCTGAGCCAACTATAAACACTCAATTTTGTATGTTTTCCAAATTGTACTTATTACTGCTTTTGATACTGTATTACGTGCCAATAGTTTCCCAATCACATAGCAGGCAAGAGATATTTTGTACTTTTTGATCCACTGTAATATTTAATAAAAAATGTTACTATCTGTTTCCTTTTGGGTGTAATCTGTCACTCTTCCTGAGGAGCCTGTGGCCTCCCCAGAAGACTTTCCACCCCGTGTGTCTAAATTGCATGATAACCAATAATGATAGCAATGTCTGTAGTTCACTAAGGACCTAGTGGGTGCCCAGTTGGCAATGTTATCTCTTATCTACACAACTTCATGTAAATATGGTTATACCCATTTTTACTTACGAGAAAACTAAAGCGTAGAGAGGTAAATCAACTGGTCCAAGATCACCCAACAGATGACAGAGTTAGGATTTGCAGCCAGGGCTCTCATCTGTGTACTTCCTTTGTATACCATCCTCCTCTGCTGGTAGGATAATCACAAAAGTTATGGTTTTTTTATTCTGTCAACAAAGATTTACTCATGCCCCAATTGCCAAGCATAGTATTAGGAGCTGGGAATACAATGGTAAATGAAAGTAAAATGATGTCTCTGGGAGCTTTTAAATCTTATGGGAAAGAGAGTTAATCAAATAGTCATTTCTACAAATTCAAAACTTCAGTCATGACTGAGTTCCAGGAGAGAGGAGTTTGATGAGTAAAATGACACACCAAAAGGAAGTAAGTGGTGACTAACGTGACTGGCCGAGTATAGGAGGGAGGGAATTGGGAGAAGGGTAGGTGAAGCACAGGGTATCACATGTGCAAAGCCCTGAAGCAGGAATGAGTTTGGCTTATTAGAAAAACTGAGAAAAGCTTGTGGGGCTTGATTGCAATGTTGGAGGAGTGAGATTAGAGAGCGTAGCAGGGGCCAGCCAGGTAGGTCCCAATAGACAAGATCAATGGGGTCTTTATCCTAAGCAAGAAAGATTTGTCTTTCACTGTCACCCTCTGGCTGCTGCGTGAGGGCAGCTTGAGAGCAATCTAACATCAATGAGGTGGTGGTCATTTCAATGGAGGTAATGGAAGGGGAGAGTGGACATATTTCAGAGGTACTTGGAGGAATGAGCAAACATGGTGATAAATTAAACAGGACAATTAATGGGAAGATATTCAGGAAGGGTTGGAAATCTGGGAAAACTGCATATTCTAAGGTCTGCATCTTTTAATTGTAGACCTTGCAGTGATGGACAGAGATTTCTAATCTTTTTTTCCCTAGATCCTCTGCCTCCAGCTTCCCTTGGCTTTGCTCAGCTTATCAGGAGTTGAAATGAGGCATTTACAAAGCAACACCCTATGCGCCCCCTTCTTAATGAGCCCTGAAGAGGGAGGAGAGGTGCGGGGACAGGACTTTGGTGAGTGCCTTGGCTTATAATCAGGACAGCTTTGATAGATAGGAAAGAGTAAGCTACTAGCAAGCATGTCACCACAACTCAGAGGAGAAAAGAAACATATTTTGGTAAAAGCCATGGGATCCTTTTTCTCATCATTATTGGCTCCAAAGGACCTGGCCATGCATATCAGGGTCGGCAGGAGTTGCAGCAACATGTTAGTAGCCGCACCCTCTTCTTAACTGGCTGTCATTCCTTAGCTAATTCTGCACTGACAAACACAGCCTCATGGTCCCCTGGTCCTCATTCTGAGTCATGTGTATTTCAGCATCTCGTGACTTGCTGTGAGTACATCAGAAGGATGTTCTTCCACCTTTGACACATTCAGCATTTGTAGATCTGATAATTGATTCATATACAACAGGAAACATGTTAAGTTATCCATTCTTGCCAGGTGCTGGCTGGCAAATACTATTGGAGAAGGGGTGCTTTTGCTAAAGAGGTCACTCAGAGCAGAAGCAATGACAAGCCCAATGTCTATTCTAGGAATGTGGCCAAAGTTGACACATGTTTTAGGGCTGATAGTGACCAGGAAATAGGTGATGCATATATCAACAAGTATGTAAGTGGCAGAAGGTGGAAGTGGGGTCAGAGGTTTCCTCTGGCCAGGAACAATGTAATCCCAGCTACTCGGGAGGCTGAGGCAGGAGAATCACTTGAACCGGGGAGGTGGAGGTTGCAGTGAAACGAGACTGTACCATTGCATTCCAGCCTTAGCAACAAGAGTGAAACCCCATCTCAAAAAAAAAAAAAATAAAAAGAAAAAAAGTTCAGCCTCCAAGATTGACCTAGGGAATATAATAAATCACATTAATTTGGGCTTCACTAATTCATAATACCTGAATTTTGGAATCTCCAGGGTAATTCTCAGGATAAATAACATTGCAAAGCACTTGTTTAACCTGCTCAGAAGAACAAATTATTTTTATCATGCTAGCCATAACCACAGGCATTCAGCCAGCTTTAGGAAGAACAAGGTGATCTGTTCCCTGAGGCGCTTGTTCAAGAACTACTAGTACTTTGGTGGTGGAACTACTACTATTTTAATTATCATTGAAACTCCCTCTAGAACAGAGGTATTCATTAGAATTTCCTGGGATGGTGGAAATGCTCTATAATTTAGAGTTGGCTAATATTGTAGCTAATAGCCAATGTGGCTACTGAACCCTTGCAATGTGCTCAGTGTCATGAAAAAAATGACTCTTTAATTCTACTTAATTTTTTTTTCATTTAAATTTCAGTAGCCACATATGGCTAGTGGTGATGCTATTGGACAACACAGTTCTGGAAAGGCCAATTGGTCAACATGCCTATATGAATAGACCCAATGACAGATAAGCCAATATCTGCACATAAACTTTAACCTAAACACTAAAGCAAATAACATGATTCCTCTTTCTAGCAAAACTTTATCTATTGGCTTTAATATTTTTCATTCAATATACATCATATAAATTTGTACATCATATAAAAATATTTAGCCAGTTAAATGCTCAATAAACTAATCATTTAGAAAGCATTAAGATAAGGTTACACTTATGTTATCTTTTAACCTGGCCCTGCCTTTTATGTTAAATATGATTGTGTGAGGCTTGACTGTAACTTCCAGAAAGTCTGTGAAATATTAGATGTGGCCATGTTCCAGCCATTCTTCTTCACTTCATGGTAATACAACATTTATCCATGGAGACTGGGAGGGCATTCAGTGTGAGGAACAATGATGGCCAGGTAGGTGGAGAGGGGACCTAGGGACCAAATGTGGAAGGACACGCAACCAACATATTTTTAGTGTCTTGGTCCTAGTTCAAACCTGGGTTTGTTACTCTATTTCCTCTTTACACATAATGATAACAACAACTAATGATATCAATGACAGCTCTATATGTGACAAACAATATTTTAAACGTTTGTTTTGTATTAATTTATTTGATCCTCATACCATTGTATCATGCAGATACTATAATATACTATAATATATTCCTACTTTACAGTTGATAAAAACAAGGAATAACTGAGCTTTTGATGACCAATCAAAATAGGCAGTACCTGCCCAGGGTATTAGAAGACTCCTTCCTGAAGTTTGTTCTTGCTGTATGCATTTTCTCTTCTTCATTAGCTCCCACTCCAATCCTGAAACTCAAGAAACCAGCACAAAAACTGAGTCAGAGCACCCTAAAGTTTTTAAATAAATTAATGAGGGCAAAAAAAGGGAAGACATCAATAAACAATACTAGGAAAGAAAAATGCAATAGTGACTTTTAAAATTATTAGACGATGGTGTTAAGTTGAAAAATTGGGGCCGGGCGCGGTGGCTCAAGCCTGTAATCCCAGCACTTTGGGAGGCCGAGGCGGGTGGATCACGAGGTCAACAGATCGAGACCATCCTGGTCAACACGGTGAAACCCCGTCTCTACTAAAAATACAAAAAATTAGCTGGGCATGGTGGCACGTGCCTGTAATCCCAGCTGCTCAGGAGGCTGAGGCAAGAGAATTGCCTGAACCCAGGAGGCAGAGGTTGCGGTGAGCCGAGATCGCGCCATTGCACTCCAGCCTGGGTAACAAGAGCGAGACTCCGTCTCAAAAAAAAAAAAAAAAAAAAAAAAGTTGAAAAATTGGAATGTCAGATGAAAAACTATTTCACAGAAAAATAGAAATTAACAAAATTTTCTCAAGAAGAAATATAAAAGTCGTAACTAAGAACTTGTTCACTAGTTAAATATTTCCCGACAAAAAACACCAGGCCCAGATGGCTTTAAGAACTGTTTCTGAGAATTGAAAAAGAGGAAAAGTGACACAATTCTTTTTATGAGTTTATTTTGACCTTATTACCAAAATTTAATAAGGATAGTGAAAGAGAGAGAAAATATAGACCCATCACACTTATAAACCAGAGGCAGAAATCCTAAGAAAAATTTCAGCAAATTATAAAAGGGTTTATGCTTATACCTATTTTCATCTATGTACACACATACAATGCATGTGTATATATGTGTGTGTGTACACTCATATACATTTGAAAGTTATTGAAATATTACATTATAACATAGAAGTTTATCCTGAAAATATAAAGATGGTAAAATATTAGAAATTTTATTCGTGAAATACTTTGTGAAGTCATGCAGAAAAAAAAATTGGGCTGGGCACAGTGGCTCATGCCTTTGGGAGGCCAAGTTGGGTGGATCACAAGGTCAGGAGATCAAGACCGTCCTGGCCAACATGGTGAAGCCCCATCTCTACTAAAATACAAAAAATTAGCTGTGCGTGGTGGCACGTGCCTGTAGTCCCAGCTACTCCGGAGGCTGAGGCAGGGGAATCGCTTGAACCTGGGAGGCAGAGGTTGCAGTGAGCCATGATTGTGCCACTGCACTCCAGCCTGGCGACAGAGTGAGATTCTGTCTCAAAAAAAAAAAAAAGTTGAATTCAAACCTCAAACAATACACAGATGAATTACAAATGAATTAAAGATTTAAATATACAAAATAAAATTATAAAAAAAGACTTAAGGAGAAAGTGAGATAATTGTTTTATAACCTTGGCATGGGAAAAGCCATCCTGTGATCCAAAATTCAGAAACTATAAAAGATTGAAAATGTGTCTGCATAAAAATAAAATTTCTATATGCAAAAAATAAGTGAATTTAAGATACAAATTTTACTTTGGGAATAAATTTCTGCAACTTATATCCCAAAAGGGTCATATGGCTAATGTACAAATAGGCCCTAGAAATTAAGAAGAAAATGGGAAGTAAAATGTACAGCTCTTAAGTGTACAGTTCAGTGAATTTTGACAAATGTAATCATGACCAAGAATAAAATATCGTACAATTCTATTTTGGCAGAACATTTTCTCATGACACTTCTGGTCAATTGGCCCACTCTGACCCAGAAGGCAATCACTATTCTGATTTCTATCAGCAAAGATTTGTTTGCCTTTTTTTTTTTTTTTAAGCATGCTTTTAAGGCAGTCAAAACATTTAAAAGCATTTAACGTGCTTTTAAAACACAAAGGTATTTACTATCACATTTTTGTTTTTATTTAACATAGTACTATAGATATTTTGCCATATTATATGACTATGATGGGAAATAAAATGTATAAGGTTTGGAATGGAAGGAACAAAATTGATATTTTTCATAAACAATAAGACTATTCATCTGGAAAGTCACAGAATTTATAGATAAATCAGCAAATTTGCTGTATGTAAGAGTTTCAAAAATTGAAAGTCCATAACATTTGTATCTACCAGTGACAACTGAAATGACACTTAAAAAAATTTCCATAGCAATGAAAAGAAAAGGTACCTAGGAAGAAATCTAGCAAAATATTTGGAAAGCAACTTGGCAAGATCCAGTGTAGTTGCAAATGCACTTACTGCTCACTATAAACTTAGCAAGAACACTTTTAGATATATACTGAGAACCCTCACACTTACGTTAGAAGGCCAGAGTATGGGGATGTTGATTGCAGTGTTGGTTCTCAGAATACCCAGGGAAATACACAGACAAAAAACAACATAAAAGTTGGCAGTAAAGAATAGATAAGTAAATAAATGAATAATGTAAAGTAGTTAAAATGGGTCGGGTGCGGTGGCTAACGCCTGAAATCCCAGCACTTTGGGAGGCCAAGGTAGGTGAATCACTTGAAGTCAGGGGTTTGAGATCAGCCTGGCAAACATGGTGAAACCCAGTCTCTACTAAAAATACAAAAAATTAGCTAGGTGTGGTGGCACGCACCTGTAGTCCCAGCTACTCAGGAGGTTGAGCAGGAGAATTGCTGGAACCTGGGAGGCAGAGGTTGCAGTGAGCCGAGATTGTACCACTGGACTCCAGCCTGGGTGATAGAGTGAGGCTCTGTCTAAA
>NW_016107457.1:4361844-4366472 GCF_001604975.1 Cebus imitator
TATATTTATATATATTATATATATATTTTTAAGGATTGTATATATACACACACACATATATATATATTTTAAGGAGAATATATATATATGTGTGTGTATATATATATATATATACACACACATACACACACACACAGACACACACAGAGAGAGAGAGCAACAGATCAACATCAAGTTATCTCCAGGAGAGAAGAAGACTGATGCAGGAGAACACAACCTTTAACTGTAACATTTTATTTCTCCTCAAACCTAGAGCAAAACAGCAAAATGTTAATATTTATTGCATTTGGGTAGAAAGAATATAGTGATATATTATGACATGTTTTTATATATTTGAAAAATTTTCTAGTTTATAAAACTACTTACGCATGGAATGAAGATCCATCTCTTGCTAATGGGGTAATTATAGACAAGTTACTTACTTTGTCTAATCCCCAGATGGGGCAAGTAACTTGTCTATAATTACCCCATCTGGGGCTTAGACAAAGTATGTAACTTGCCTATAATTACCCCATTAGCAAGTGTCTGTGCTGTGATTATGAACATGGGGCATCTGGCTCCGGCGTCCAGGTGCCCAGCTTCTACCCTGAACTGAGGCAGACAGAATTCCCTCTTGGGATTGCACCTTTCCTGCCAGGCTCCTGGTGTGAGTGGGGATGAGGCCTGCATACAGTGCCCTTGGGCTCTGTCCATGCCTCTTGGTGACTGCTCTTTTTCAGTGTCTCTGGGTCTATCATCCAAGCTTGGGAAGTTCATCTTTGTGAAGTTCATTTTTTATTCATCAGATATTCTCGTCATATTGCCACACAGAGTCTGCAGCGTGTTTGTGCTGGGCTGTTCCTTCTGCTGGCCTGTAGCCCACCCAGCTCTTCCTAACTGCTCATCAGGACTTTGGCTCATGCAGGTGGCATGGAGGAGCCCACAGAAAAGTGTGAATGATGAGATTCCTTCACCCATCGCAAACTAGGGTCTGCTGATTCCCAAAACAAATTTATTTGGGGGAAAAATTTAAAACCTCGTTCATAATTGCCTTTGTCAGTTTGCCGGAAAGTTCAAGATCCAGGTGCCGGCAGATTCAGTGTTTGGTCAATGTCTGCTTACTGGTCTGCAGATGGCCATCTTTTCCTTGTATACTCATGTGACAAACAAGACAGCTCATCTCTTTAGTCTCTCCTTGTAAGGCACTCATCCACTCACAAGGGCTCTACCCCTGACCTCATCACCTCCCAAAGGTCCCTCTTCCAAACACCATTATATTGGGAATTAAATTTCAACATATGAATTTTGGGGGAACATCAACATTCAGCCCATAATAATAATATAAGTTCATTAAGAAGCTAAATAACATTCATCTTTTAAGCTAAAGATGGAGAGCTTAAATCTATAGCAGTTCACAAAGTTATGGAAACCCACTGCCATCTTTTGTTGTGTTTGATAATCTACTCCACCATTTAAAAAAACCATTAATTTTATATTTAAAATAACACAAACATGTAATAGAAGCAAAATTCCTCTGAGTTTTAAGGTAAAACCAAAGACATCAAAAAACGTCACATTTGCAACAACCTGTTTTAGATTACAATCCAACAGATACCCATTGGTCATCTATGTGCTAGGCGGGATGAGAGCTCGTTACAGTCGTGCCTCTCTTTCTCCTGGAGCTGGAAGTCTGGCAAGGAAAGCAGGTATGACAGCAGCACTTCTAAGTATGTTGAGTGTTACAAAAGAAGGCAGTCAAAGACCTATAGGGAATAGAGCAAAGGAAATGGTACCATCAACCAGGGCTCAGGGAAGGTCTCTTAAAGCAAGTGACTTTTAAATGGAGATCTGAGATGTGATGAATAGAGAAATAAGATACATCAAATCTCACAAACAAGAGAGAGCACCAGGTGTTCCAGGAACTGAGAGAGAGAGGAGAGGCAGTGGTGGGGAAGCAGTACTTCCAGGGGAAGCACCCAGGTAGGAAAGTGAGGGCTCATTTACAACTGGAGCACAATCTTGCATAACACAGGGCTAGTCAAATATTAATCGATTAGTGATCTGACAAATATTACCCTATGGGATAATTTACATTCTAAAAGAGGATGTCAGGCCCAGAAAACCTGAGGGAACCAACTGGAAAACAATAAAAAACAAGAGAATTCAGAGAAGAGATGAGTTGCTAAGTAACTATTTAAAACCAGTAGCCTTTCATAAACCATAACTTGTTACAAATTGTAGTAAAAGGAAAGATCTCATTTAAAATACAGCAACCAAAAAGAATCCTAAAGATCAATATAACAAGTAATTTGCAAGATATGTATTAAAAGCTCATAAATAATCTATTGACAGACCTAAAAATGACTTAACAAATGCAAAGAGACACTATGGTCTTTGATGGAAAAATATCAATTTCCTCGTAAGTTAATTTATATATTTAAGGAAATCCCAACGGAAATAGCAACTTTTAACTCAACAAAATAATATTAATGTTTGTTTGTAAAATTAATTATGAAGATTAGTCAAAAAAAATTTTGAAAATGAAAAATAAGAACTAGCTGATTGATACTAAAACTATTTTAAAGCCGTAATAATTAAAATAGTTTGGCATTAGGGAAAAATAGATCAATGAATAAGAATGAAGAGTTCATAAATGAAACCAAAATCATATGGGAACTAAGATATGAAATGGTAACACTTTAAAACAGTGAGGAAAAGGCAATTAATCAGTAAATAGTGCTGGATCAACTGACTGACAGGAGAAAAAAAAAATAAAGCTGGATCCTTACTTCAGTTATTACAGTAACATCAATTCCAGATGGATTAGACTTCAGTGTAGAAAAGGAACTATAATGGTTCTAGGAAAATAAATGGCGGTGTTTAAGCTCCTGGAATAGGGAAAGCCTTTCTAGGAAGAACTCAAAACCCAGAGACCATAACGTAATATTTGATTATATAAAAATTGCGATTTTTTTTTTGGAGGGGGTGGGTAAAAATATATCCTCAACTAAGAGAAGAAACCAGTGACAAATTGGGAAAATATTTATAATGGATATGACAGGAAAAGAGCTAATTGCTTTCATTTTCAAAAAGCTTTTGTAAATAAAATAGAAAAACAAACAGTCCAATAGGGAAAAAAAAGGACAAAGCTTATCAGTAGTTAATTACCAAAAGGTGAAAATAAGACATAGTAAGTATGAAAATATGTTCAACATTACTTGTAAGTAAAATAATGAAAACAGCAGCAACAGACTGTTTCTTAACTCATGTGTTAGAACCTACAGTGATAAGGCCTGTTCTGAGAAGGCTATGGATAGGCAAGCACTGTTAGACACTGATGTGGGGCAGGGATGGTGGACTGGTTCATTTCTGGAAGGAAGCTTGACAAAATCAATCTACTTTTAAAGGTACATATTATTTTACTCACTAATTATTATTTGCTAAGAATTTACCTATATAATTATCCATGCACATGTTGGTAAAGAGATATGTACAGGTGTGTTCCCTGTGGCATTGTTTGTAACAGCAAATAAGGAAAAGTAACCTATCAGTAAGCATTAGTTACATAGCCTATGGTGCTCCTCCTATCTGATGGATTATTATGAGGCTGTGAAAAAGAATGACATAGCTTTGTGTATGTCGGAGATAGAGAGCTGTGTATACTGAATAATTCCATTTATGTCAATTTTATAGGAATGGACAGACAGACATGCACACTGGTCTATAAATAAACACATTTTCTAAAAGCAATAAAAAATATTTTACAAGTGGCTACTTTTGGGTAGAGGCAAAGAACTGAGGGATGGAAGCCTTTATGTTTCATTTTATACTTTGCTCTACTATTGGAAGTTTTAAAAATACATAGGTCAATTACTTTCATTCATTAAAATATGGACATGGATTACCTGGGTAGTGAGATGATGAAGTTTCTTTTTCTTCTTCTTCTTCTTACTATGATTATTATTTTGAGACAGGGTCCTGCTGGAGTGCAGTGGCACAATCTCGGCTCATTGCAATCTCCACCTCCTGGGTTCAAGGAATTCTCCTGCCTCAGCCTCCCGAGTAGCTGGGATTACAGGGATGGGCCACCATACCCAGCTAATTTTTGTATTTTTCGTAGAGCCTGGGTTTCACCATGTTGGCCAGGCTGGTCTTGAACTCCTGACCCCAAGTGATCCACCCACCTCAGTCTCCCAAAGTGCTGGGATTACAGGTGTGAGCCACCACACCCAGCCATTATTTTTGATTTTTATTTAATTAATTTATTTTGAGACAGGCTGGGGCCCACTCTGTCACCCAGGCTGGAGTGCAGTGGCACTATCATGGCTCACTGTAGCCTCGACTTCCCAGGCTCAAGGGATCTTCCCACCTCAGCCTCCAGAGTAGCTGGAACTACAGGTGCAAACCACCACACTTGGCTAATTTTTTTGTATATATATATATATATATATATATATATATATATATTTAAAAAAAATTATTTTTATTATATTTTTTATTTTTTTTTTTTTATATATATTTATATATATTATATACAAATATATATATAATATATATATTTATATATATTATATATATATTTTTAAGGATTGTATATATACACACACACATATATATATATTTTAAGGAGAATATATATATATGTGTGT
>NW_016107457.1:4367522-4373029 GCF_001604975.1 Cebus imitator
AAAAGGACAAATCCAACTGACAAGTTCCTTTGGCCTTTTGCCCCTTCCCCCTTTTTCTTCTTTTGAGAATGTAGCCATGAGGCTGCAGGTGGAGTCACCATCATACAACCAGTGGCAACATGCGTGAGGGTGCAAGTAACATGCTAAGGAGGGCACCACGGAACAGAACAAACCTGTCTCCCCTGACATCCCTGACAGGCCACTATACCAGGCCTGGTTACACATGTCTACATGTTTCATTATGTGAGAAAAATAAGCTTCCCGTTTGTTTAAAGTGCTGTTAATTGGATGTTCTGCTATTTGCAGCCAAATCTGCTATTAACTGATTAACATGGTATTAAGAGGAAGTAGCTCTGATATAATAGAAGCACATGGGCTTTGGAATGGAAGGATTTGGCTTCAAATTCTAGTACTGTGACTTATACACCAGGGTAAGTTATTACTTAACTTTTCTGGGTCCCTGTCTCCATAAGTAAAAAATAGGGCTCATAAAGCTACTCAAACAGATGTTTGAGGTCTCCATAGAAAGGGGAAGTGAAAGTAACTGTATATAATAAGTCTCAGCTCAGTAAATATCTGATGCATCTTTGTTGAGAATGTGGAAGGACATTGGGGAAGTGAGGCTTAACTGGAATACAAATAAAGCAAGAGGAGGCAGAATGTAATTCAGAAGAAGCAGAGTATGAAAAACATTGAGAAATTTCAACAAAAAGGTGCAGTAGGCAAATCATCTGGTCTCTTGAAGTAGACCTGAAATCTAGTCTCCCATAGAAACCTTGGGCCAAATGAAATTGTGGCCCAGAGGAATCAGAGAAGAAGGTATCCCTTAGCCCAGGGCTGCAAACCCTCCAGAGAATTCCCAACACCAAAAAGGAAAGAAATATCCTCATTAACATTTCCCTTCTCTTCTTCCTTTTCTGCTTTTCCTCCCTCTCTTCCTTCTTTCCTAGATCAAAACTATTTCAAAACCATGGAAGGCAGACACAGTTTGTTCTGACTCACAGTGGATAGATGATAGGGCCTGGATTTTCAACCTTCTAATCTATTTTAGCCACAAAGAAATTTTCTGCATTCTCCTATTCCCTCCCAAAAAGAAAAGGCATCATGGTGTAGCCCCCGATGTCAAATAAAGAGTCAGGAGCCCTCAGTCCTGCTCTGTGTATGTTCTTGGATGGTCTCCTAACCTCTGAATTTCAATTTTCTTTACTTTTCTTTTTTTTGAGATGGAGTCTCGCACTGTTGCCTGGGCTGGAGTGCAATGGCACAATCTCGGCTCACTGCAATCTCTGCCTCCCTGGTTCAAGCAATTCCTATGCCTCACCCTCCCAAGTGGCTGAGATTATAAACACACACCACCACACCGGCTAATTTTTTATAGTTTTAGTAGAGATGGAGTTTCACTATGTTGGCCAAACCGGTCTAGAACTTCTGACCTCACGATCCACCCACTTCGCCCTCCCAAAGTGCTGGAATGATAAGCAAGAGCCACCATGCCCAGCCTCAATTTTCTCATCTATAAATTGGGAGTGTGTGGAAGTGGGTGGGCAATAGAGGAGGAATTACCTAGGTAAGTTCTCAAGTTACTTCTTTTCTATTTATTAGCGTCTTGCAGTCCCTGGGGTGATAAGAGAAGGTTCGATTTCTTTCACCCTATAAATGTCTGTGGAGTGCCAACCCCGTACCAGGAACTGGTTTAGCCATGGGAAATACTACTATGAATGAAATAGATAGCATCCTGTATCTTAACGAAGGAGACAGACAATAAAGGCGCAAACAAAGAAACTGGAGACTTTCAGAGGAGCAGTGAAGAAGAAAATACAACTAAGTGATGGAATAGAGTGACTGGGGATGAGGGAGCTACTTGAAAAGAGATGAGTCAGGAAAGTCCCCCATGAGATGTAAATTTTGTGCTTAGCTGAAATGAGATGCCAGCCATCCCCCTCTCTCTGCAGGACTGTGGCATGATCTTTGACTGGATACTCAGAATTATTTTCAGTGCAAACTTGTTTCCTTGAGTCTCTTGGTTCCTGAACAATATCCCAAGTCTATGATCGTAATGGACTCACACTGTGGGTCTTCATGGCCCACTGGAATATTCAAAGTGGGTACAGTCAATCCCAGTAGTGGCCAAAGGGAGCTATGCAAGCCAGTCCAGGAAGACAGGCAGAATATAATGTACTTCTGTTTAATCTACTTTTTATCTCATCTTTTTGGCTTTTTAAAGTGGGAACAGGGTATTCCTTACAATGAATATGATATATTGCTGGCATAACAATAATAGTATATACATAACAGTGCTTACTAGTACTTAGACAGTGCTCATGTATATGAACTTAATTTTCATGACAACTTTATGAGGTACATACTGATATTTTCCCCGTTTTATAGATGAAGGAACAGGGGCACAGCCAAGTAAGTGATTTGCCCAACTTGTGAGATGCAGAGCTGGGATCTGGAGCTAGGTAGTCTGACACCATAGTCACTTTTTTTAACCAAACATCCTGTGCACCTTTTATGTATGAAATGTGTTTGTTTTAAAAGCATATGTGTGGTTTATTGGAGATTCAGGTTCAAATTTTTTAGAAATCTTTTGTCAAAAATGTTGGTGACTGTAACAGTATCTACAAAGTCAGACAGAACTTGGTTTCAGTCCCTACTAAAGAAAAATATTATTCATGACACTTGTTAAAGACAGTAAGACACACTTTATTTAAGGGGCACTACTACAATGAGGATTTGCCGGGGGAGAGAGATTGGGCTCAACTGTGAATACAACAAGGAAAAGTGAAGGTTTACAGCCAAGAGGCAGGGTAGGGTCAGTGGATGGAAAATTACTAACAGTAAACATTTTAAAAGGGTAAACAAGGTGTAAGGCAGATTGTGGCTAAACTGACTTGACAAGCTTCTTGCTGAAGGAAGGCCAGGGTGAAAAAATATCGACAGGTGGGGATGAGGAATTTAATCCCATCTCAAGGGTGGGGAATATTTGCTAAACTGACCCAACAGGATTCCTACTAAAACTGGACTAAATGGGCCAAAGACAAAGCCTTCAGGGTGAGGCCTCATCAAAATGATGACTCAGAGGAGTCTGATTAAAGTTTGGTTAAGGAGTCTTTGTTATCCCCAACATTGTTGCTTCCTAGCTGTGTAAACTTGAGTGAGTTCTCTACTCTCTGAGCTGCAGATATTTTCATCTTGAAAGTAGATATTATACTATCTCCCCTATACATTGTAAGGATTAAATGAGATAAGGCTCAATAACTATAAGTTGAATGTCCCTAATCAAAAAATCTAAAATCCAAAATACTCCAAACTCCAAAACCTTTTGGAAACTGATATGATGCTCAAAGGAAATGCTCATTAAAGTATTTCAGATTTAGAATTTTTTGGAATTCGGATGCAGAATCAGAGAGCATATGTAATATAAATATTCCAAAATCTGAAACATTTCTGGTCCCAAGCACTTCAGGTATGGGATAGTCAACCAGATACAGATAGTCAACTAGATTAGCACAGGGCCTGATCTAGTAAATGTTATCAATATCACTGTTAACATGAAAGCTCTTGCCAGGGAATCAAGTCATTCCTGATGAAACCAAGCTCTTGAAACTCTTAAATGCCACTGGTAAGAGTACAACTTGACATAGCATTTTACTGTCGTGCAGTTATGCAGTATCTATCAAAATGTAAAACATGGCATTGAGTCTCTGGACTCAACAATTTATTTCTGGAAATGTGTCTAAGGAAATAATAGCACAAGGGCACAAAGCCATATGCCTGAGGATATCCAGGGCATCATTATTTAATATGAAAAACTTTGAAGGTAACCTAAATGTCCAGCAGTAGGAGATTGGTTAAATACATGAGGGTATTCATAAAATATATTCAATGAGAATTCAGTACAACAAAAATATATTAAGTGCAAAAAGAAGGTTACGAAATATTAGGTCAGTGCAAAAGTAAAAGTAATTGTGGTTCTTGCCATTAAAAGTAATTACTGCAATTACTTTTGCATCAGCTTAATAATACAAGTATTATGTTCCCATTTTGTAAAAACAGAATAAACAATAAACATAATTAATACAAAATGTCTGTGTTTTACATGTGGGCATATGTACATAAAGAAAAAGGTCCACAGTGTAAACACCAAAATGTTACCAGTACAGATAGTCCCTCACTCACAATGATTTGATACAGGACTGTTTTTACTTTATGATACTGTGAAAGTGATAAACATTCATTAGAAATCATATTTCAAGTACCCATATAACTATTCTGTTTTTCACTTTCAGTCAGTATTCAATACATGACATAGAATATTCACCGATTTATTATGAAATAGGCTTTGTGTTCGATGATTTTGCCCAACTATAGGCTAAGGTAAGTGTTCTGAGGATGTTTAAGGTAGGCCAGGCTAAGCTACGATGTTTGGCAGGTTAGGTGTGTGTTTCAGCTCATTTTGTGTTGCTGTAACAAAATAACTGAGGCTGGGTAGTTTTATTTAAAAAGCGGCTTATGGCCGGGTGTGGTGGCTCAGGCCTGTAATCTCAGCACTTTGGGAGGCTGAGGTGCTGGATGACCTGAGGTCAGGAGTTCAGACCAGCCTGGCCAACATGGTGAAACCCGATCTCTACCAAAAATACAAAAATTAGCTGGGTGTGGTGGCAGGCACCTACTCTCTACTTGAGAGGCTGAGGTATGAGAATCGCTTGAACCCAGGAGGCAGAGGTTACAGCAAGCTGAGATCCTGCCACTGCACTCCAGCCTAGGCACAATAGCAAAGCTCCATCTCAAAACAAATAAAAATAAACAAAATAAAAAGAGGCTTATTTGGTTCACAATTTTGGTGGCTGGAAGGTTCAAGACTAGGGCAGCTGCATCTGGTGAGGATCTCAGGCTGCTTCAACTTACAGTGGGAAGCAGAAGCGGAGCAGGCATGTGCAAAGAGATCGCAGAGCAAAGAAGGAAGTGAAAGACAGAAATCAAGGAAGCCAGACTCTTAACAACCCACTCTGGCTCTCTGGGAACGAATCCATTCCCCCAGAGGGAGAACTCACTCAATCCCACAGGAGGGCATTCATCTCTTCATGAGGGATCCCTCCCTGACCCTGCCCATGACCAAACACCAGGATCCACTTCCCAACACTGCCTCATTGAGGATTAGATTTCAACATGAATTTTGATGGAAACAAGTAACATCCAAACCATAACAGTGTATTGAATGTATTTTTACTTACAATATTTCTTTTTTTTTTGAGACGGAGTTTCGCTCTTGTTACCCAGGCTGGAGTGCAATGGCGCGATCTTGGCTCACCGCAAACTCCACCTCCCAGGTTCAAGTGATTCTCCTGTCTCCACCTCCCGAGTAGCTGGGATTACAGGCGTGCACCACCATGCCCGAATAATTTTTTGTCTTTTTAATAGAGGTGCGGTTTCACCCTGTTTGTCAGGCTGATCTCAAACTCCTAACCTCACATGATCCATCTGCCTCAGCCTCCCAAAGTGCT
>NW_016107457.1:4373079-4376519 GCF_001604975.1 Cebus imitator
TTTTTTGTTATTTTTTTTTTTTTGAGACAGGGTCTCACTCTGTCACCCACGTTGGAGTACAGTGGTAGGAGCTCAGGTCACTGCAACCTCTGCCTCCTGGTTCAAGTAATTGTCATGCCTCACCTTCCTGAGTACCTGAGACTACAGGCATATACCACCATGCCCGGCTAATTTTTGTATTTTTAGTAGAGATGGGGTTTCACCATGTTGGTCAGGCTGGTCTTGAACTCCTGGATTCAAGTGATCCAACCACCTCAGCCTCCCAAAGTGCTGAGATTATAGGCATGAACCACTGTGCCTGACATTTATTTACAATATTTCTAATTTTTGGAGGGTTTACCATGGCATAACTCCATTGTAAGTTAAAAAGCATCTCTATAGCTCTAACTGTCCCAGGTATGATAGGCATCTGTGCTTCCAACGAAATATTTCTGGCTATGCTTTTGAGGCATAGGGTAGACGTCACACTTCCTAGCTCCTTTGAGGCTGGGCGGGACCATATGAGAGTGCTGGTTACACGTCACTTCTGCATCAAGTATTTAATTGTTGGTATGTGACTTTTCATAGCTTTCTTCTTTTCCCTTTGGCCATAGCAACCAGTGGTGTCCCAAATGGTAGGCAGTAGCTCTGACTACCTGAGTCCCAGAGTGGGAAAGATGATGGCGTTGGAGGAGATGTCCCAGCCAACCTTCTGAGATGATTATCATAACTTGAGGAAAAAATATCAACAGTATTAAGCCACTGATACTAGGAACTGTCTGTTATCTCAGCAAAACCTAATCTATACTTCTGATGGTGGGGATTATGGTTGACTTTTATTTTCTTCTTTTTGTTACTGTAATTTCTGATATTTTCCCTCTGGCTAAACCCAAAGTATGGGCAGGGCTTACGGGTCATTCTGAAAGTCTTGTTATAGGGATGTCTAGGCTAGAAGAACTAGTTTGACATCTCATCCAGACTGGCCATGGGTCTGCCCCTGACATAGTGGGTGGTTTGTTAGAGACACAAGAGGAGAAAACCAGGGAGAAGAGCCAGAAGGCAGAGCAAATTGCACGTGGAGCCCTGGCTCATCAGAGGCCAGGCCTAGGCTGTGAGGCTAGTGGCCTAAATGCCAGCTATCAGGAGCACGAAGTGTTAAGTTGTGCAAAAGTCATCACAGTTTTTGCCATTACTTTCAATGGCAAAAAATGCAATTACTTTTGTGCCAACCTAATAATACATGAAAATGGGGGTTGGATATGTTTATTAGAAATGCTTAGTGTTACTACCAGCCTAGTCTGAAGTTTAGGGCCTCTCATCTCAGAATACCAAGGCTCTCTCTCTTTTTCTTTTTTTTTGAGATGGAATCTCACTCTGTCACCCAGGCTGGAGTTCAGAGTGGCACAGTCTCAGCTCACTGCAACCTCTGCCTACCAGGTTCAGGCGATTCTCTTGCCTCAGTCTCCGAGCCAGGATTACAGATGCCCACCACCATGCCTGGTTAATTTTTGTATTTTTATTAGAGACAGGTTTTCACCATGTTGGCCAGGCTGGTCTTGAACTCCTGACCTCAAGTGATCTGCATGCCTTGGCCTCCCAGAGTGCTGGGATTACAGGCATGAACTATATCATCCAGCTTTATTGATTGATTTTTAACCAATGTTATAAAGAGTCTATAAATAGCTCAGGTTTTTTTTTTTAAAAAAAAAACATTATTTTTAGTTGACATGTAATAATTTTAGACATTTATGTGATAGACTGATATCTCAATACATGTATACAATGTGTAATGATTAAATCAGATACTTAGAATATGTATCACCTTTTACCATTTCTTTGTGGTGGCAACATTCAAAATTCCCTCTTCCAGGTCGGGCACAAGGCAGGCACAGTGTCTCACACCTGTCCTGGCACGGTGTCTCATGCTTGTAATCCCAGCACTTTGGGAGGCTGAACGCAGATGGATCACTTGACATCAGGAAGTCGAGATGAGCCTAGCCAACATGGTGAAACCCTATCTCTACTAAAAATACAAACAAAAACACACACAAAAAACTAGCCAGGTGTGTTGGTGCATACCTATAATCCCAGCTATTTGGGAGGCTGAGGCAGGGGAATCACTTGAACCTGGGAGGTGGAGGCTGCAGTGAGCTGTGCCAGTGCACTGCAAGCTGGGTAACACGGTAAGTGAGACTCTGTCTCAAAAAGAAAAAAAAATTCTCTCTTCTAGCTATTTGAAAATATACAATGAATTATTGTTATCTATAGTCACCCTACAGTGCTATATGATGCTAGAATTTATTCCTCCTAACTATAATTTTGTATCTGTTAAAAAATGCCTCCTTAACCTCTCCTCCCCACTACCTTTCCCAGCCTCTAATAACCACAATTGTATTCTCTGTTTCCATGTGCTCAAGTTTTTTCCCTCCCACATGAGAACAGATGGTATTTATTTCTTTGGGCCTGCCTTTGATGCATATGGCAGGATCTCATCCTTTTTTAAGGCTGAATAATCCATTGTGTGTGTGTGTGTGTGTGTGTGTGTGTGTGTGTGTGTGTAAATTTCTTTATCCATTCCACATCTATATCTAGTATTGACATACACTTAGGTAGATTCCATATATTGGCTATTGTGAATAGTGCTGCAATAAAAATAGGGGTGCAGATATTTCTTCATTATATTGATTTTCCTTCCTTAGGATAAATACCCAAATGTGGGATCATTGGATCATATGGTAGTTCTATTTTTAGGTTTTTGAGGATTGTCCATACTATTTTCCATAATGGCTGTGCTAATTTACATTTCCACGAACAATGTATAATAGTTCCTTTTTCTCTGCATCCTCACCAGCATTTGCTATTTTTTTGTCTTTTTGATAATAGCTGTTCTAGCTGGGGTGAGAAGATATCTCATTGTGGTATTGATTTGTTTTTCCCTGATAATTAATGATGTTGAGCATTTTTTCATGTACATGTTGGCCATCTGTATATCTTCTATTGAGAAAAATCTATTCAGATCCTTTGCCAATCTGATTATTTTGGGGGTTTTTGTTTTGGTTTGTTTGCTTGTTTTTGCTATTGTTTGCATTCCTTTTACACTCAGGATATTGTCAGATGAACAGTTTGCAAATATTTTTTCCAATTTTGCAGGGTTTTGCTGTACTCTGTTTTTGTTTTTGTTTTTTTGGTGCAGAAACATTTTAGTTTGAAAAAAAAATTTTTTTTTTTTTGGTACAGAAACATTTTAATTTGAAATAGCCCAATTTGTCTATTTTTGCTTTGATTGCCTGTGCTTTTGAAGTCTTACCCATAAAATCTTGGCCCAGACCACTGCTTTGTAGCATTTTCCCAATGTTTTCTTAAAGTAGTTTTATAGTTTCAGGTCCTACATTTAGTGTTTAATCTATTTTTAGTAGTTCTTTTTATATGGTGAAAGATATAGGTCTAGTTTCATTCTTCTG
>NW_016107457.1:4377184-4443835 GCF_001604975.1 Cebus imitator
GCCTCCCAGGTTCAAGTGATTCTCCTGCCTCAGCCACCCAAGTCGCTGGGACTGCAGGCACGCACCACCACACCTGGCTAATTTTTGTATTTTTAGTAGAGACAGGGTTTCACCATATTGGCAGGGCTGGTCTCAAACTCCTAACCTCATGATCCATCTGCCTCAGCCTCCCAAAGTGCTGGGATTACAGGTGTGAGCCACTGCACCCGGCCAACAATTCTACTGATTTTTCTCTGTTGATTTTGTATCCTGCAACTTTACTGAATTTGCTTATCTATTCTCAGATATTTTGGCAGAGTTTTTAAGTTTTTCCCTATATAAGGTTATGTTGTCTACAAATTTAGATATCCTCTATTTCTTTCTCTTGCCTAATTGCTCTAGCTAGACTTCTGATACTGTGTGTAATATGAGTGGTGAAAGTGGGCATCCTTGTGTTGTTCCAGTTCTTACAGGAAAAGATTTCAGCTTTTCTCCGTTTGGGGTGATGTTAGCTGTGGGTTTGTCATACAAGACCTTTATTGTATTATGTTCCTTCTACACTTAATTTGCTGAGAGTTCTTATCATGAAGCGATGTTGAATTTTATCAAATGCTTTTGCTGTGACTATTGAGATGATCATATGATTTTGTTCTTCATTGTGTTGATGTGACGTATCACATGTACTGATTTGCATATGTTGAACCATAACCATCCTTGCATCCCTAAAATAAATCCTCCTTGATCTCTTTGATGTTCTGTTGGATTTGGTTTGCTAGTATTTTGTTGAGGGATATTGGCCCATATTAGCTAGTATTTTGTTGAGGGATATTGGCCATTGTTGTTGTTATTGTTGTGTTCTTGTCTAGTTTGTTTGTGTTTTCATTTTGTTTTGTTTTTAGAGATGGGGGTCTTAATTTCTCTCCCAGGCTGGAATGCAGTGGTGCAATGACAGCTCAGGGTATCCTCAAGCTCCCTGGCTCAAAAGATCCTCCCACCTCCACCTCTAGTAGCTGAGACTAAAGGCATCACCACCATGCCATGCCCAACTAATTTTAAAAAACTTTTTGTAGAGATAGGGTTTCACCATCTTGTTCAGGCTGGTCTCAAAGTCTTGGGCTCAAGCAATCCTCCTGCCTCAGCTTCCAAAAGTGCTGGGATTATAGGCATGAGCCACCATGCCCAGCACGGTTTTTAGTTGTTATTTTGTAATTTTTATGACTACACAGTAGGTGTATATATTTATAGGGCAAATATTTTGATACAGGCATACAATGTGTAATAATCACATGAGGGTATGTAGTGTATCCATCACCTCAGCATTTATCATTTCTTCGTATTACAAGCATTCCAATTATATTCTTTTAGTAATTTTTAAACATATAATAAATTTATGTTGACTGTGGTCACCCTCTTGTGCTATCAAATACAAGATCTTCTTGTTTGGTTTTATTATTGGAGTAATGCTGGCCTTGTAGAATGAGTTAGGAAGAATTCGCTCCTCTTCAAATTTTTGGAGTACTTTGAAAAGAACTGGTGTTAGTTCTTCTTTGAAAGTTTCATATAATTCAGCATGAAAGCAATCCAATCCTGGGCTTTTCTTTGTTGTGAGACTTTCTATTACTAATTTAGTCTTGTTACTCATTTTTAGTCTCTTCAGCTTTTTTCTATTTCTTCATGGTTCAATCTTGGTAGGTTATACGTGTCCAGGAACTTATTCATTTCTTCTGTGTTTCTAGTTTGTTGGTCGATAGTTGTTCATAGTAATCTCTGATGATTGTTTGTATTTCTGTGGTATTGCCAGATATGATATCTGCTTTTTTATTTCTGATTTTATTTGGGTCATCTCTCTTTTCTTCTTAGTCTAACTAATATTTTGTCAAGTAAATTATCTTTCTAAAAAAACAATTTTTCATTTCTTGGATCTTTTGTAATTTTTTTGTCTCTACTTCATTTAATTCTTCTCTGATCTTTACTTATTTCCTTCTATTAATTTTGAGTTTGTTTTTTTCTTGCTTTTCTAGCTCCTTTGGGTGCATTGTTAGGTTACTTATTTAGAATCTTTCTACTTTTTTGATGTAGATATTTACTGCTATACATTTCCCTCATAGTACTGTTTTTACTGTGTCCCATCAATTTTGGTATGTTGTGTTTCTATTTTCATCTGTTTCAATAATTATTTTATTTCTATCTTAATTTCATCATTGACTCATTCATTGTTCAAGAACATTTTGTTTAATTTCCAAGTATTTGTAAGTTTTCGGTTACACTTGTTATTGATTTTTAGTTTTATTCCATTGTAGTCTGAGAAAATACTTGACATAATTTATATTTCTAAAACTTTGTTGAGACTTGTTTTTTGTCCTAATATATGGGCAATCCTGGAAAATGTTCCATGTACTGATGAAAAGAATGTGTATCCTGCAGCTGTTACATGAAATGTTCTACAAATATCTGTTAGGTTCATTTGGTCTGCAGTGTAGTTTAATTCCAATGTTTCTTCAATAATTTTCTGTCAAGACGATCTGTTTAATGATGAGAGAAGGATGTTAAAGTCCACAGCCATTATTGTATTGTGGTCTATCTCTTCCTTTAGCTATAATGATATTTGCTTCATATAGCTGAGTACTCTAGTGTTGGGTACATATATATTTACAATTCTTAGATCTTCCTCCTGAATTGATCCTTTTATCATTATATAATGAACTTCTTTGTCTTTATGTTTTTTTGATTTAAAGTCTCTTTTGTCTTATATAGATAGGCATAGCTACTCCTGCTCTCTTTTTGTTCCCTTTCACATGGAATCCTTTTTATTCTCAGTCTATTTGTGTCTTTTCAAGTGAGGTGAGTGTGTTATAGGCAGCATATAGTTGGGTCTTTATTTAATCCATTCATCCAGTCTATATTTTTTAATTGGAAAATTTAAACTGTTCACATTCAAAGTTGTTATTGACAGGTGAGGACTTACTCCTGTCATTTTGTTCATTGTTTTCTGATTGCGTTGCATATCTTTTGTTCCTTTCTTTCTCCAACATTGTTTATCTTTGATGTTCAGTGGTTTTTTGTAGTGGTAATGTTGGTTCTTTTACATTTGTTTGTTCTACCAGTCAGTTTTATATTTTCAAGTATTTACATGATGATGACATCCTCCTTTCACTTCCAAATGTAGGACTCCCTTAAGCATTTCTTGTAGAGCTGGTCTATTGGTGACAAACTTTTTCAGTTTTTGCTTGTCTGCGGAAAAACTTTATTTCTCCTTCATTCTGAAGGCTAGCTTTGGTGGATATAGTATTCTTGGCCACTGTTTTTTTTTTTTTTTTTTCTTTTCTTTCATCTGTTTGGCTATATAATCCCATTATCTCTTGGCTTGTAAAGTTTCTGCTGAGATACCTACTGTTTGTCTAATAGGTATTCTCTTATATATGACTTGATGCTTTTCTCTTGCTATTTTTAGAATCCTCTTTGACTTCTGAAAGTTTAAGTATAATGTGCCTCAGAGAGAAACTTTCTGGGTTGGACATATTTGGAGATTGTTGGACTTTCTATATCTGGATATTTATATCATTCTCAAGACTTCAAAAGTTTTCAGCTATTATTTTATTAAGTAGGTTTTATATGCTATATCTCATCTCTGTTCTTTCTGGAACTCCCATAATGTGAATATTTGATGGCTTAATGGTGTCTTATATATCATGTTGGCTTTCTTTATTATTATTTTGTCTGACTGGCTTATTTCAAAAGACCAATCTTCAAGTTTAGAAAATCTTTCTTCTTCTGCTTGACCTCATCTATTATTGAAGTTCTCAATTGTATTTTTCATTTCAGTAATTGAATTATTTATTTCCAGGTTTGGTTCTTTTGGTTCTGTTTGGTTCTTTTTTATATCTATCTCTTTGTTCAATTTCTCATCAAAATTAAAATTTATTTCCTAATTTCTTGAATTGCTTATCTGTTTTGTTTTCTTTTGTTTTTCTTTCTGGGCATTTCATGGGTTTCCTTCACAGGGATGTAGTTGCTGGAAAATTACTGTGTTTCTTTGGAAGTGTAATGTTTCTTTGCTTTTTCATGTTTTGTTGTGTCCTTATGTTTATATCTGCAGATCTGGTGGAACAGTTGCTTCTTCCAATTTCATGGAGGAGCTTTTTTTTTTGAGATGGAGTCTCTCTGTATCACCCAGGCTGGAAAGCAATGGTGAAATCTCAGCTCACTGCAGCCACAGCCTCCAAGGTTCAAGCAATTCTGCTGCCTTAGCCTCCCAAGTAGCTGGGATTACAGGTAGGTGTCACCACACCCGGCTAATTTTTGTATTTTTAGTAGAGACAGTGTTTTGCCATGTTGGCTAGGCTGGTCTCAAACTCTTGACCTCAGGTGATCCACCTACCTTGGCCTCCCAAAGTGGTGGGATTACAGGCATAAACCATCATGCTTGGCCTATGGAGTAGCTTTCATAGGGAAAAATGTTTTCCTGTAGATACGTCCTATAGTTTCAGTTGGGTGGAGTGCTTTGGCTTTGGTTCTGGGTAAGGACAGTAGTGTAGTATCTGTATGATTTCTGCAACTATAACCAAAATCAAGAGTTCTGCAAATCCCTCAGTAGCCTGGGGTACAGTTGTTTGTGGAGGCTGTGGTGCAGCCTGGCGGGGGTCTGAGACACTGGGTAGGTCCGTCCTTAATTGCATGGACAGCACATGTGAATAGCTCAGATTTATTTCGTCCTCCCTTTCCTTGGGCTCTTCTTCCTACCAGGAATATTCCCCACTTGTCATTATACCACATTCCTCTCAGACCTACTCAGTTCTCAAAATCCCAAATGTGTCCCACTACCTGCAGGTAGCCATCCCAGATAATCATAGTCTTGAGGAGAGCCATCAGAAACTCCACAGCATTTACTTTCTCTCCAGTAATCTGGACTACACTTTCCATCTACGCCTTTTAATCTAATCCAACTGGCTGCTCTCCTAGAAGGCAGAGACCACATCTGATGCATCTTTGTCCAAATGCCAGTTTCTCAGCAATTCAGATGAGAAGTTGCCCCATAAACACAGGGTTCATCATCAAACCAGAGCTCCCTGTTCTGGCAGGGAGGTTAATGCCCACCTACCTCTGAGCCAATACTCCCAGCTCTGCATTTGGAAAACCTCCTGAAAGGAAACATTTTATCCTGGCCTTCAGTGGAACTTGGGAGACACATGGAATTATCTCATTCTTTATGTCTGTTCTTGAAAGCTGTTAGAATTGTCTGCTTAGATAGTACTATATGAAAATAAAATGTAAGCATATATATATGTGTGTATATGTAAATATATGTGTGTGGGGGGGATATATACGGTATGCTCCACCCTGTATTTTACCCAAAGAATAACATGATATTTCAAAAATTGAGAAGAAAAATTATCTACAAAAATATCTTATTGCATTGGATTTTCCACAAGATTTTTTTTTTTTTTTTTTGAGACAGGATCTCGCTCTGTCACCCAGGCTGGAGTGTGGTGGCACGATCTTTGCTCACTGCAACCTCTGCTTCCCAGGTTCAAGTGATTCTCCTGTCTCAGCCTCCCCAGTAGCTGGGATTACAGGCACTTGCCACTACACTCTGCTAATTTTTATATTTTTAGTAGAGACGGGGTTTCACCATGTTAGTCAGGCTTGTCTCAAACTCCTGACCTCATGATCTGCCCACCTTGACCTCTCAAAGTGCTGGGATTACAGGCGTGAGCCACAGCACCCAGCCCTTCACAATATTTTTGAAACAACTATGAACTTCACCACCCTACAAGCAAACTCATTAGAATTGTTGTTATTAAAAATAACAAAATATAAGAAAATAACAAGTATGGCTGAAAAACTGGAACCCTTGTGCACTATGATCTTTAATCCCCCACAAACCCATTAGAATGGCTATAATTAAAAACAACAACAACAACAGAAAATAAGTGCTGGTGAAAAACTAGAACACCGTGCATTGCTAGTGGGAATGAGAAATGGTGCTGCTGCCATAGAAAACAGGATATTGGTTTCTCAAAAAAAATTAAACATAGAATTACCATATAATATAGTAATTTCATTTCTGGGTATATAGTCAAAAACAAGTAAAAGCAAGAACTTGAATCATTGTTCATAACAGCATTATTCACAATAGCCAAAAGGTGGAAGAAACTCAAGTATTCATCAGTGGATGAATGGATAAACAAAATGTTGTATATATACATATACACAATGAAATGTTATTCAACCTTAAAAAGTTTAGGAAATTCTGACATGTTACAACATGGATTAATTTTGAGGACATCATGCTAAGTGAAATAAGCTAAACACAAAAGAATAAATATTGTATGATTCCACTTATATGAAAGTATAGATAATATATATACCCTCATATATACACATATCTGTGTGTGTGCATGTGTGTCTGTGTGTGGTTTCTATGAATTCAAATTCATAGAAACAGGAAGTAGAATGGTGGTTGTCAGGAGATGGAAGAAGGGGGATATGGGGAGTTACCGTTTAGTGGCTACAGTGTTTCAGTTTGGGAAGTTGACAGTTTTCTAGAGATGAATGTTGTGATAGAAGATGAAAAAGTACTGGAGATAGACAATGGTGATGCTTCAGTTAATTCACTGAAGTGCTATGTAAAAATGATTAAAATGGTACATTTTTAAAATATATATTTTACCACAACAAAACAAAATGAGGCTGGGCATGCTGGCTCATACCTGTAATCCCAGAACTTTAGAAGGCTGAAGTGGGCGGATCACCTGAGGAGTTTGAGACCGGCCTAGATAACATGGTGAAACCCGATCTCTACTAAAAATCAAAAACTTAGCCAGCATGGTGTGTATCTGTAATTGCAACTACTTGGGAGGCTGAGGCAGGAGGATCACTTGAGCCCGGGAAGTGAAGGTTGGAGTGAGCTGAGATCATGCCACTGCACTCCAGGCTGGATGACACAGCAAGACTCCATTCTCAAAAAAAAAAAAAGAAAAGAAAAAAAAGAAGATGATAAACTTAAAAAATTCAATTCAATTGCAGGTAAACAACTTCTTTTTTCACTTAATCTTTTCAGAAATGAAATAGAAGATGAGAGGAATTTGCTCCCAAGTGAGAGACCACAGACCTCTTTCTGTGGCCTCTTCTCTTTCACAGACCAGAGACCCTCTCTCTTTGCTGAAGGAAACGCTCCTCTCCAAAATCCTCTTTCCCCAGGAATTCAGCAGGTCTAACGTGGGTATAGCAGTTGTTGCCTTAGAACCTGAGAGTACACACATCTTTTAAACTTTGCGTTCTTCCTATTTTTAATGTAATAAACAGCATGTTATTTATGGGGTTTTTGTTTTTTGTTTTGTTTTTTGTTTTTTGTTTTTTTTTTTTGAGACAGGGTCTCACTTTGTCACCCAGGCTAGAGTGCAGTGGCACAATCTCAGCTCACTACAGCCTTGACCTCCTGGGGTCAAGGGATCCTCCCAACTCAGAATCCCACGTAGCTGGAACCACAGGTGCACGCCGCTATGTCTGGCTAATTTTTGTATTTTCTGTAGAGACAGGGTTTTGCCATGTTGCCCAGGCTGGTGTTGAATTCCTGGCCTCAAGTGAGCCACTCACCTCAGCCTCCCAAAGTCCTGAGATTAGAGGCATGAGCCACTGAACCCAGCCTAATTATCAATTTAATAAGCATTTTTCTTGCTTGGTTCCAGAATGGCCAATCATGCCCTACACTTATAACTCTTAACATTGCTAACATTGCTAACATTCCCAAAGCTAACATTGCTAATCAATACTAATTTTTCCTATTGAGACCAGATGCAGATTCAGACTCCTTGATATATCTCTGTACTGTAATAAAAGTAAATCAGTGTTAGCATGAGCCAAAATATAGTTTTCTATCATTAGGACACCTCTCAAGGCTTACAGGCAGCTGGCATCACATTCAAACCCAAATCCAGCTTTGGTATCAAGAAATGTGGCCTGCTGGAGAAGAAGAGCTGACTGTTGTGTTCAGTCAGTAAATGGTGATGGGTGATCTCACAAGAATCCAAAGCCAGGGTTAGCCATGAGCCAGACCTTTAAATAAGTGTCAGGTCCCAGGAAAGTTCCAGTAAATCAATGAAGATATAAGTCAAAATCAACATTAACCTGATTTTTCTCCTACAGTTCATATAAGAGTATATAATATAGTACTTGAAGAAGAAGCAAAACCCCAAAGTGTCTGCTGTGTGTTGGCATAAGCCTTTATTGCTAACATTTCTCTTGGGTTAGCAGAACTCAAAAGGCAGACGGCTCTTTATGGATCTTCCTTCACCAGTGCTACTGAATTCTTTTTCTTCCAATCTAGTTTAAAAGGCCACATCTTTCCTCCTCCTTGTATCTTCCTAACTCTGAACCTTCTAGAAAGAAGGTCTCTTCCTTTTCCTTTGCTCACCTCTGCCTATTTCTGCCTACAGTTTCCCTGGCTCTAGTCCCTACTGCAGAGGCCTCTAGGAGCACACAGGCCTGTCTAGATATTGGCTTGGGAGGGCTCCTGCTACACACACAGGTCCCACTTCCTAACCCTTGAGCTTATCTGGCTTGGAACAGAGGAGTCAATTTTAAAAAGATAATTCAAGGTCTTCCTTCTACTACTCTGTTGAGCACTTAAAATACATGATCCTATTTATCATCTTAATAATTCTGAGAGGTAGATATTATTGTCCCTATTTTAGAAATGAAAACACTGAACTTTAAGTATATAATCCAAAGTCACAAAGAAAGCAATGGTAGAGCTCTGTTGGCCTCTGAAATCTGTGATCCTAACAAGACTGCCTCTGAACCCTTAAGCTGGATCATTGCCTGAATTCCCTTTATGCCTTGACCTGATTGGCTCCTGCGGTCCTTCAAAAGTCTCTGAGTTAAAGAAATTAAGGTATGATAATTAAGTTTCTGCCAGTGAAGCAGATATTTGGGGCCACACAATTCCTACCTAATTACAAGAGCTACTATTAGAAAATGTATGAACTCAGGGTTTCTCAGCTAGGACAGTACATGTTAGAGAGTTCTGCAGGAGACATTAAGGAACTCCCGCTGTGACGAAAATGCAAGGGACTCAGAATAGCTAAAACATTCTTAAAAACAAAAGAAGAACAAAGTTGGAGGACTCACACTTCCCAATTTCAAAACTTACTACAAGGCTACAGTATCAACAGGGTATGTACTGGCATAAGGATAGACAAATAGACTGATGAAATAGAATTGAGAGTCCAGAAATAACCTCACACATTTACAGTCAATTGACTTTTTTTTTTCTTGAGACAAAGTCTTGCTCTGTACTCAGGCTGGAGTACAGTGGTGCGATTGTGGCTTACTGCAACCTCCGCCTCCTGGGTTCAAGCAATTCTGCCTCAGCCTCCCAAGTAGCTGGGATTACAGGCATGTGTTACCATGCCCAGCTAATTTTTACATTTTTGGTAGATATGGAGTTTTACCATCTTGGCCAGGCTGGTCTTGAACTCTTGACCTCAAGTGATTCACCCACCTTGGCCTCCCAAAGTGCTGGGATTACAGGCATGAGCCACTGTGCCAGGTCCAATTGATTTTTGACAAGGATATCAAAACTATTTGATGGGGGAAACAACAGTCTTTTCAACAAATGATGCTAGGACAACTGAATATACACATGCAAAAGAATAAAGTTGAAGCCCTACCTCACACCATATACAAAAATTAACACAAAATACATAGATCAAAGACCTAAATGTAGAACTAAAACTATAAACCTCTTAGAAGAAAACATAAGATTCTACCAATAAAGTAAAATGACAACTCCAAGAAAGTAAAATGACAACTCCAAGAATGGGGAAAAACATTGGCAAATCAAAATATCTGATAAGGGCCTAGTATCCAGAATATTTAAAAAGCTCTGACAATTCAACAATAAACAGAAAAATAACCCAATTTTTAAAAGGGCTAAGAATTTTAGCAGACATTTCTTCAAAGAAGATGTACAAATAGATAAGTACTTGAAAAATGCTCACCACCATTAGTCATTAAGTAAATGTAAATCATAACCACAATGAAATACCACTTCAACCTCCCCAGGATGGCTATAATTAAAAAAAAAAAAACAACCAAGTGTTGATATAGGTGTGGAAAAATTAGAACCCTCATACATTGCTGGTAGGAATGTCTAATGGTTCAGTCACTTTGGAAAACAGTCTGCCAATTCCTCTAAAGGTTAATCATAGAGTTATCATATAGCCCAGTAATTCCACTCCTAGATATATATCCAAGAGAATTAAAAACAGGTGTTCACACAAAAACTTGTACACAACTGTTCATAGCAGCATTATTTATAATAGCCAAAAGGGGGAAACAGCTCAAATTTGCATTTACTGGTGAATATGTAAATACAATGTATATCTGTACAATGGAATATTGTTCTGCCATAAAGAGGGTACATGCTACAACATTTAAGAACCTTGAAAACAATATGCCAACTTAAAGAAACCTGGCACAAAAGTCCATATGTCAAATGATTTCATTTATATGAAATGTGCAGAACAGGCAAATCCACATAGACAAAAACTAGGTAAATAATTGCCAAAGGCTAGTGGCAGGGAAAATGGAAAGTAAGTAACTAGTGGTAGGTGTGGGTTTTTTTAGGTGTAATGAAAAGATTCTGGAGTTATGTATCAGTTGCTACGGTTTGAATGTCACCCTTCAGACTTCATATGTTAGAAACTTAATCTCCAATGTAACAGTGTTTAGATGTGGAATGTTTAAGATGTAATTGGCTCATGAGGGCTCTGCCCTCTCTGATGGATCCTGAGAGTGAGTTAGTTATTTCAAGAATGAGTTCCTGATAAAAAAGATGAGTTCAGCCTGATTTCCACCCTGTCTTACACAGTCTCACCCTCTCTCACCCTCTCATGCCTTCTGCCATGTTATGATGCAAGAAGGAGGCCCTCACCAGATATGGCCCTTTGAACTTCCCAGGCCCTACAACTGTGAGGCAAATAAACTTCTATTTTTTATACATTAGTCTGTAGTAATCGGTTACAGCAGCAGAAAATGGACTAAGACAATGGTGATGGCTACATAACTCTGTGAATATACTAAAGACCACTGAATTGTACGTTTTAAAATGGTGAGTTTTGTAGCACATGAATGACATTTGAACTTAAAAGGCCAGTTGTAAAAATAATTTCTATTCAATATCAAAGAAAACCAAAAAGGCAAAGATTTGTCTAGAATCCTTTAAAATTTATGTCTTTGTGGAGAAGGAGAAAGATTTTCCAACATATAAGATCACACCCAATGACTAACCTAGCAATGGTAATGAGTGCTAGGAAGTGCAAAAAACATTGTTTCCAAGGAACTCAATTGTCTTAGAGTTCCCCCAGAAACAGACCCTAAGACAAGCATTTAAGTGCAAATAAAGTCTATTTGGGAGGTGAAGGAAATACCAACAAGGGAGCAGGAAAGTGAGTCAGGGAAGGGAAGGCAGCCAATAAAGTGTACATTATCCAGCAAGTCACCACTGAGGGTAACTGGAGCTAGACTCTACTGGGGAACTCTGGAAGTCAGTATAAAAAATGTACTTGAGTCACGCTCACCCCTAGGTCAAGAACTGAGATATTTATACTACAACGCTTGTCTTATTTGTTGAGGCTTAGCTCCTGCAGCAGCAAGAGGAAGTCCTCAAGCAAAGAGAGGCAGATGCTGATAGTTGGAGCTGGGCAGACTTGCGCTGAAATGGAAAGGCTCAAAGAGATATGGGTAGGGCCCTGACCATTAATATCTCTTAATTAAAACTCTCTACAGATGGTTGTAGATTGTGGATTCTGAAATAAAAAGACCTGAATTAGAGTTTTACTTCACTACTTGGGCCAAGCCATTTGACTCTCTGGAACTCATTTCTTCATATGCAAAATGTGGATGAAAGGGAGTAAAACATACCACACAGGATTGTTGTAAGGATACAATAAAATAATATATATGAGTGTTCCTTGATATATGAAGTGTAATTATTAGGTCTTTTTTTATTTTTTTTATTTTTTAAAAGATGTGGATGACAATGTTATGCTGAATAAAGATAAAATTTATAGAAGTGGAATGGAGTCATGCTAATTTTCTTAACTCTTGAAAAATAAGCATCTATGTTCAGAATGATAACCCAGGGACTCTGCCAGATTGTATTGCTTTAAAGGAGGCTCAATTTTGTTCATCTACCTTCGCAGTCAACATACAGACTACTGTCGTAGAGACTGCTAAATGTTTACCAAAATTTGTTTTCTCTTCTTCCTGGGCTCACAAATAGATTACTTCTCCAAGCCTCACTGATAATGAGGGTAAGCCATGTGACAAAGTCCTAGCCAATGGAAGAGAATGTGTTCTCTTTCCTGCCTTGGTCAATCAAACCTCTCATAAGCCCTTTTAGGTGCTATTCCCTCCCCTTGTGATTGGCAGAAATGGAGAAAATTGCCAGGGTTCTTTTAGAAGCCACGCATGTTGAAGATAGCACAGCCTTTGTCAGCAAAGGCCTCTGATATGGTTTGGATTTGTATCACTGCCAAAATCTCATGTCAAATTGTAATCCCCAGTGTTGGAGGAGGGGCCTGGTGGGAGGTGACTGGATTATGGGGGTAGGTCTTCCCCTTGCTGTTCTTGTGAAAGTGAGTGAGTTCTCATGAGATCTGGTTGCTTAAAAGTGTGTAGCACCTCCGCCTTTTCTCCCTCCTTCTCCGGCCATGTAAGATGTGCCCGCTTCCCCTTCATTTTCCATCATGATTCTAAGTTTCCTAAGGAATCTTCAGCCATGCTTACTGTACGGCCTGCCTAACTGTGAGGCAATTAAACCTGTTTTCTTTATGAATTACCCAGTTCCAGGTAGTTCTTTGTAGCAATTCGAGAACAGACTAATACATCCTCCAAATGACTTAATGCAGGAAGGATGGCCTACCACCCTGGTCATCCTGCCAGTACTGTTACATAAGTAAGAATGCTTGACACATCTATTCGGTTCAAGTCACTATACATTGTTGGGTTTATTTGTTAGAGCAGCTACCTTTATCCTAATAATTAAACTCATATATATTAAAAAGATTTCCACAAAGAGGGTTTTGGTTTAACTCTGGATTAATAAGCTTTTATTAAGTACAATTGACTTTTTCAAATATTCTGATTAACTGTGGTTGTGTGTTGGAGGGAGCTATGACTTTTCAGGGCAGTGTGTTATGTATGCAGTATATTATGAAGTCAACTCCAGGCTTTCTAAAGCAGCCCTCCAATTGGAAAATGCATCATATCCTCGGCTAGCCCTAAGAAGAGAGAGCAGGAAATCATGCCCCCATTACTTCAAGCACTTTCTACCTTGGAACCTGTACATATAGGTGTCTCTTATATGATGGCAGGTAGGAGGTATCAGACACATCTTATATGAAAGGTCATTTTGGCTGAGACTATCTATTTCTTCTTTCTTCCCATCTACTGCAAGTTCTACTGAGGAAAGCAGCTGACACTGTGCGTCCCTTTTTTTTTTTTTTTTTTTTTTTTAAGATGGAATCTTGCTCTGTCACCCAGCGGAGTACAATGGTGCAATCTTGGCTCACTGCAACCTCCGCCTCCTGGGTTCAAGCCATCTCCTGCCTCAGCCTTCCAAGTAGCTGGGACTACAGGGGCCTGCCACCATGCCTGGCTAATTTTTGTATTTTTAGTAGAGATGGGGTTTCACCATATTGGTCAGGCTGGTCTCAAACTCCTGACCTTGTGATCTGCCCGCCCCGGCCTCCCAAAGTGTGTCCTATTTTTTTTAATTTTGTTTCCTTTTTCCTTACTAATTACTATTTAAAAAATCATATCTCTTCCAGTTATCCATTGCTGAATAACAAACCACCCCAAACTTAGTGGAATAAAACAACCATTTTGTTATGCTTGTAGATTCTTTGGAATTCAGGCAGGGTAATAGGAGAATGTCTTATTTCTGCTCCAAGGTATCTGGAACTTCAGGTAGAAAGACTAAACATCTGGGAGCTGAAATCATCTTCAGGTGGTAGCCTCTTCACTCACATGCCTGGCACCTGCGCTGGGATGACTAAAAGGTTGGGCTGAGTTGGGGCTATTGATTGGAGAACCTCTCAATGTAGTTTGGGCTTTCTCACAGCATGGTAGGTAGTGTTAGAGTAGTTGAATTTCCTACTTATAGCTGAGGACTCCAAGAATGAGTGGTTCCAGAGACCAGGGCAGATGGTGCAAGTCCTTCTATTAACCAGAATTAGCACTCACATATAGTCATATCCACAACACTCTTTGGTTGAAGCAGTCTTGAGACTAACCACATTCAAAAAGAAGGGCACAGATGCTTTCTCCAGATGTGAAAAGTATCACAGAATTTGCAACTACACTTTGAGATTGCTACAATCTTTAATCCCAGCAACCAAATGCAAATGCCATTAACATTGTGGTTTCTTTCTTACTGGTTTTATTATTATTATACTTTAAGTTTTGGGATACATGTACAGAATGTGCAGGTTTGTTACATAGGTATACATGTGGCATGGTAGTTTGCCGCACCCATCAACCTGTCATCTACATTAGGTATTTCTCCTAATGCTATCCCTCCCATAGCCCCCACCCTCTGACAGGCCCTTGTGTGTGATGTTCCTCTCCCTGTGTCCAGGTGTTCTCATTGTTCAACTCTCACTTATGAGGGAGAACAAATGGTGTTTGGTTTTCTGTTCCTGTGTTAGTTTGCTGAGAATGATGGTTTCCAGCTTCATCCATGTCCCTGCAAAGGAGATGAGCTCATCCCTTTTTATGGCTGTGTGGTATTCCATGGTGTATATGTGCCACATCCAGTCTATCATTGGTGAGCATTTGGGTTGGTTCCAAGTCTTTGCTATTGTGAACAGTGCTGCAATAAACATACATGTGCATGTGTCTTTGTAGTAGAATAATTTATAATCCTTTGGGTAGATACCCAGTAATGGGATTGCTGGGTCAAATGGTATTTCTGGTTCTAGATCCTTGAGAAATCACCACACTGTCTTCCACAACTGTTGAACTAATTTACACTCCCACCAACAGTGTAAAGCATTTCTATTTCTCCACCTCCTCTCCAGCATCTATTGTTGACTTTTTAATGATTGCCAATCTAACTGGCATGAGATGGTATCTCATTGTGCTTTTGATTTACATTTCTCTAATGACCAGTGTTGATGAACTTTTTTCATGTTTGTTGGCCGCAAAAATGTCTTCTTTTAGGAAGTGCTTCTTCATATCTTTCACCCACTTTTTGATGCGGTTGTGTTTTCTTGTAAATTTGTTTAAGTTCCTTGTAGATTCTGGATATTAGCCCTTTCTCAGATGGATAGATTGCAAAAATTTTCTCCCATTCTGTAGGTTGCCTGTTCACTCTAATGATAGTTGTATTTGACTTTATAACTGGCATGAAATGCTTTATTAGCTTGAGGTACAGGTACATTTAGGTTTAACTGTTTTCTCTGTTAAAATTGAGATACTGACAAGGCATGATGGCTCACTCTTGTAATCCCAGCACTTTGGAAGGCAATTCTCTGTGGGAGAATTGCTTCAGCCTAGGAGTTCAAGACCAGCCTGGGCAACTTAGCAAGACCCTTATGAAAAATTTTTAAAAATTAGCAGAGCATGATGGTGCATGCCTTTAGTCCCAGCTACTCTGGAGGCTGAAGTGGGAGGATGGCCTGAGCCCAAGGGGGTTGAAGCTGCAGAAAGCTATGGTCACACCACTGAACTACAGCTTGGGCAACATAGTGAGACCTTATCTCTAAAAAAAAGTATAACTTACATAAAATACAGTAGACAAATCTTAAGTGTAAGGCTGACAAATTTTTACATGTGTTTACAAACTTGAAACACAATCAAAATATATAGAATGTTTTGTCACCAGAAGTTTCCCTCAGAGTCATTTCCTGGTAATCTCCCCTGACCCAGAACTAATCCGTCTTCTGACTCTTACCATCACGATTAGTTTTTACCTGTTCTTAAACTTCAAATATAAAATGAAAGTGTAGTACTATATCTATTTCTTGTATTCAACATAGTTCTTTGATATTTAACCATGCTATTACATGTTTGTTCTTTTTTATTGCTGAACAATATTCTAGAATATAGAAATTGACCACACTAGATTTATCCATTCACCTCTCGATGGACATTAGGTGATTTTTAGGTTTAGGCCATGATGAAGATGAATAAAGTGCAACAAACATTTTTATTTTTTAAACAGAGTCTTGCTCTGTCACTCAGTCTGGTGTGCAGTGTTATGATCATGGCTCTGCAGTCTCAGACTCCTGGGCTCAAGCCATCCTTCCACCCCAGCCTCCAGAGTATCTAGGGCTACAGATGTGAGCCACCATGCCAGGCAATTTTTTTAATTATTTGTTTGTAGAGAGAGGTTCTCTTTATTGCCCACATTAGTTGCAAACTCCTAGCCTCAAGCAATTCTCCTGTCTCAGCATTCCAAAGCACTGGATTACAGGAGTGGGCCACCATGCCTCACCCAAACATTCTTTGTTTTTGTTTTGAGACCAAGTCTTGCTCTGTCACCAGGCTGGAGTGTAGTGGCGCAATCTTGGCTCACTGCAACCTCCGCCTCCCAAATAGCGATCCCCCTGCCTCAGCCTCCAGAATAGCTAGGACTACATGTGTGTGCCACCATGACTGGCTAATTTTTTTGTATTTTAGTAGGGATGGGGTTTCCTACTAAAATAAATTCACTTTCACCATGTTGGCCAGGATGACCTCGATATCTTGACCTCATAATCCATTGCCTTGGCCTCCCAAAGTGCTGGGATTACAGGCATGAACCAACGCACTCAGCCCAAACATTCTTTTATATGACTATTTGTGGACATATTTACTTAGTTCTTTTAGATATATGTTTAGAAGTCGAATTTCTAGTTCATAGAGTAGATGTACATAATAAAACTATTACTAGTTTTATTACTAAATAGTTTAATCAAGTGTTAATCTCCATTCCCATCAATTATAAAAGTTCTAGTTGTTTCACATCCTCAACAACACATGGATGTTTCCAGTTTTTATAATATTAGTTATTCTAATGGATATATGCAAGTATTTTATTGTGGTTTTAGCTTTCATTTTCTTGATGAATAATAATGTTGAGTACCTGTCCATATGCTTATTAGTCATTTGGATATCCTCTTTCAGTGATTCAATCATCCATGCCCATGTAGTGAAACCCAATAAAAACTCTGGACATGGAGCTTGAGTGAGCACTTTCTATTCCATTGATATGCTGGGCGGGTGATGTGTCCTGAGGATAAGGAGCTTCATATGTAGAATTCTTCCTGACCTCACCTATGTGCATCTTCCTTTGGCTGGTCTTGGTTTTCATCCTTTATAATAAAATTGCAATCAAAAGTAAAACACTTTCATGAGTTCTGTAAGTCATTCTAGTGAATGATCCAACCTAAGAGGATAGTAGGAACTCCAAATTTGTAGGCATTTGATCAGAAGTGTGGGTGGCCTGGAAACTGGAAGCTTATAGCTAGTGTCTGAAATGAGAGGAGATTTGTGGAGGACTGAGCCCTTAACATGTTAAGTCAGCATCAGAAATACATTACAGGTGTGGACATATTAAGGATTGTAATGTCTTCTTGAATAACTTACCCCTTTATCATTATGTCATGTCCCTCTTTATCCCTGAAAGTATTTCCTGCTCTGAAGCATGATTTTTCTGAAATTAATAATAACTATTCTAGATTTATTTTTATTAGTGTTAGCATGCTCTTTCTCCATTCTTTTGTTTTTAATGTATCTGTGTTTTAAAATTGAAGGTAGGATTCTTTTTGTCAGCATATAGTTGGGTCTTTCTTTCTTAACCACTTAGAATCTCAGACTTTTAGTTGTGTATTTGAACCAATAATATTTCAAGTGATTATTGATATAGTGGGAGTAATATCTGCTATATTTGCCCTTGATTAACTTATCAATCGATTTATTTTTATCTTCCTTTCTTTTTCTGTCTTCTCTGTTTGTTGTTGTTTATTTTGTTTCTTGTGACAGGGTCTTGCTCTGTTGCCCAGGCTGGAGTGGAGTGGTATTTTCTTGGCTCACTACAGCCTCTACCTCCTGGGCTAAAGTGATCCTCCCACCTCTTCTTGAGTAGCTGAGACTATGGGTGCATAGTCATGCTGGCTAATTATGTTTTTCTTTTTGTAGAGATGAGGTCTCTCTATGTTTTTCAGGCAGGTCTTAAGCTCCTGGGCTCAAGTGACTCTCCCACCTCAGCCTCCAAAAGTGCTGGAATTACAGGTGTAACTACCCCACCCAGCCCTGCCTTCTCTGGTTTTAACTGCATATCTTATATCATTCCATTTTCTCTCCTGTCATAGCATATCAATTATATCTCTTCAAAAAAAATTTTTAGGCTGGGCGCAGTGGCTCACGCCTGCAATATCAGAACTTTGGGAGGCCTAGGTTGGTGGATCATTTGAGGTCAGGAATTCAAGACCAGCCAGGCCAACATGGTGAAACCCTGCCTCTACTAAAAATATAAAAATTAGCCGGGCATGGTGGTGGGCTCCTGTAGTCCCAGCTACATGCAAGTTTGAGGCAGGAGAATTGCTTGAACCCAGGAGGCAGAGGTTGCAGTGAGCCAAGATCGCACCATTGCACTCCAGCGTTGGTGACAGAATGAGACTCCATATCAAAAAAAAAGTAAAAGAATAAAAAAATTTGTTAGTGGTTGCCCTAGAGTTTGCAATATACATTTTCAACTGAAGCCAGTCTACTTTCAAATAACACAGCATCACTTCACAGGCAGTTCAAGTACCTTACAACAGAATATTCCCATTTTCTGTCGCCTGTATTTTTTTTTTTTTTTTTTTNGAGTCTTGCTCTGTCACCCAGGCTGTAATGCAATGGCGCGGTCTCGGGTCTGCAACCTCCACCTCCCGGGTTCAAGCGATTCTTCTGCCTCAGTCTCCCAAGTAGCTGGGACTGCAGGCACGTGCCACGACACCTGGCTAATTTTTGTATTTTTAGTGCAGACAGGGTTTCACTATGTTGGCCAGGCTGATCTCAAACTCCTGACTTCATGACCACCTGCCTCAGCCTCCCAAAGTGCTGGGATTACAGGCATAAACCACTGCACCCAGCCCTCTTGTTCTTTTTAGTTTCACTGTTGTTCATTTCACTTATCCATGAGGGATAATCACCCACTATGCTGTTGCCATTATAATTTTGAACAAACTGTTATTCGTTAGATAAATTAAGAACCAGAAAAGATATCATCTTCATTTAGTCCCTCCCTAAAGCTCTTCCTTTCTTCATGCAGATCTGAGTTTCTACCTGTATCATTTTTCTTCTCTCTGAAGAACTTTTAACATTTCTTACAAGTCAGGCCTACCTGCAACAACTTCTCTCAGTTTTTACTTATGGGAGGAAGGTTTTATTACTCCCTCACTTTTTTAAGGATTTTTTTTTTTTAAAGAGACAGAATCTTGTTCTTTTGTCCCAGCTTGGAGTACAATGGTGCTATCATAGCTCACTGCAATCTCAAATTTCTAGACTCAAAAAATCCTCCCACCTCTGGAACTACAGGCATGTGCCACCACACCATGTTATTTTATTTTTAGTTTTAGTAGAAAGGAGGTCTCCCTATGCTGCCCAGGCTGCTCTTGAGCTCCTGGCCTAAGTGATCCTCCTGCCTCAGACTCCCAAAGCATTGGGATTACAGGCATGAGGCACCATGCCGAATCAGATAATTTTATTGGGTTATGAAATTCTAGGTTGGTGGTTCTATTTCAACACATTAATTTTTTTTAGCACACTCCTTTCTTGCTTGCATAATTTCTAAAGAAAAGTTAGATGTAATTCTTACCATTGTTTCTCTGTATGTAAGTTGTATTTTACTTCTCTGGCTTCTTTAAGAATTTTCTCTGGATCTTTGACTTTTGATAGCTTGAATATGATATGCCTAGGTATGAATTGTTTTAGTATTAATCCTGCCTGGTGTTCTCTGACCTTTTGGGGTCTATGGTTTGATGTCTGTTGTCAATATTGAAAAATTCTCGCCATTATTAGTTCAAATATTTCTTGTTTTCCTGTCTCTCTTTTTTCTCTTTATTTATATTCTTACTATGTGCATATTAATCATTCCTTTATTTCTTGGATTCCGTCCTATTAAAACATTTTTCCCTTGAATTATAGTCTTTGAGGTTTCTTTTATTTTATTTTTTCTTTTTTAGAAAAAGTCTTGCTCTGTTGCCCAATCTAAAGTCCAGTGGCATGATCTCGGCTCACTGCAACCTCTGCCTTCCAGGTTCAAGCGATTCCTGTGCCTCAGCCTCCTAAGTAGCTGGGATTACAGGCATATGGCACCATACTCGGCTAATTTTTGTATTTCTAGTAGAGACAGGGTTCCACCATGTTAGTCAGTCTTGTTTCAAACTCCTGGCCTCAAGTGATCCACTTGCATTGGCCTCCCAAAGTGCTGGAATTACAGATGTGAGCCACCATGCCCAGCCTAGTTTTGGGGGTTTCTACTGACTTTCTTCAAGCTCACTCATTCTCTCCTTGGCCTTATCTAGTCTACTGATATAACCATCAAATGCACTCTTCATTTCTGTTACAGAATTTTTGTTTCCAGCATTTACTTTAGATTGTTAGAGCTCCAGTCTTTCTGCTTGATAACATGATTTTATATCTAGAAAATCCCATCCTTTCTGCCCAAAAGCTCCTTGAGCTAATAAAACAACTTTAGCAAAGTTTCAGGATGCAAAACCAATGTACAAAAGCAGTAGCATTCCTATAAACCAGAAACAACCAAACCAGGAGACAAATCAGGAACACAGTCCCACTCACAATTGCCATAAAAAGAATAAAATACCAAAAAATACAGCAAACCACAGAGGTAAAAGACCTCTACAATGAGAATTACAAAACGCTGCTCAAAGAAATCAGAGATGACACAAACAAATGGGAAAATACTCCTTGCTCATGGATAGGAAGAATGAATATCATTAAAATGGCCATACCATCAAAAGCAATGTACAGATTCAATACTATTCCTATCAAATTACCAATGGCATTTTTCACAGAACTGGAAAAAACTATTTAAAAATTCATATGGAACCAAAAAAGAGCCCAAATGGCCAAGGAAATCCTAAGCAAAAAGAACGAATCTTGAAGCATCATGTTACTCTACTTCAAACTATACTGCAAGGCTACCGTAACCAAAACAGTGTGGTACTGTACAGAAACTGACACACAGACCAATAGAACAGAATAGAGAGCCCAGAAATAGGGCTACACACCTGCAACCACCTGATCATTGACAAAGCTGACAAAAGCAAGCAAAGAGGAAAGGATTCGGATTCCCTATTCAATAAATGAAGCTGGGATAATTGGCTAACCATATGCAGAAGGTTGAAACTGGACTCCTTCTCATGTCACATACAAAAATCAACTCAAGGTGGATTAAAGACTTAAATGTAAAACCCAAAACTATAAAAACTCTGGAACATAACCTAGGAAATACCATCTGGACTTAAGAACTGAGCTAAATGATGAGAACACATGAACACAAGGAGGGAAAGAACAGACACTGGGACACATCAGAAGGTGGAGGGTGGGAGGAGGAAGAGGATCAGAAAAAAATAACTATTGGGCACTATGCTTAGTAGCTGGTAGACAAAATAATCTGTACACCAAACTCCTGTGACACAAGTTTACCTGTATAAAAAAACTGCATATGTACCCCTGAACCTAAAAATTTTTTTAAAAAAAGAAATAAACACAACCAATTTTAGTTCTTACCAAAAAAGAAAAGTCTTTCTGCTTACCTTGCCCATCTGTTCTTGTAGGTTATCCATTTTTTTTCCATTAGAGCTCTTAGTATATTAACTAAGAGTTATTTTAATTTCAAAAGCTCTGCTGTATCTGAGTCTGGTTCTGAGGCTTGCTTTGTCCCATTGGACTGTGTTTTTTGTTGTCATTGTTCATTTTGCTTCTGTGCATGCGTTGAAATTTTTAGTCGAAAGCCTGAAATGATTAGGTAAAAGGAACTGAGTAAAATAGGATTTTAGCATGAAGTTTCATGTTTGGCCACTTAGGTTGTGTTTAATTTTTGCTGCAGCTGTGATATCAAGGGCAAAAATTGCCTCTAGTGTTCTTGTTTTTGGCTCTCCCCTTTTGTGTTTTCTTAGAGACCTATTAAATAGGAACAGAGGCTTGTGGTTCCGTTAGCTGTAATCCTGCTATTATTCAGGAGCTGCACTGATATGGTGGTGAGTCGTGAGCATAGAAGATTTTTTCTATAATCCTAACAGTGAGGTCTCAGTGTTTTAGTAAGCCTGAATTGGGTATTCCCCTTCTCCCAGGTCGGTTAGGCTCTGGTAAAACCTCAGTATGTTAGGCACTTGAAAATTAGTTTCCCTTGAAGTTGGGCCTTGTTAAGGAGAGGAGAGAGCTCTGGGTGTTGTTCAAAAGGTTACCTTTCCCCTCCTTCTGCATAGGGAGATTTTTCTCCAGTCCTCACAATGAGAACCTAGAGAGTGTCCTGGAGATAAAACTCTTCAGTGTGTGAGAGCCTCCTAAGATTGGGTTCCCTCAGAGGTTTAAAATTCTCAGGTTTGTTATCTACACGGAGCCTGCAACAATTTATCCATATTAACTTAAAGCATTCCTATGAATATTAGCTGTGGCCAAGGGCTTTTGCTTCATGTAAGCTGTGGTTTTCTGGATCCACCTGTTTGTCTCTGTAGTTTTCAGGGCAGCAGTTGCCCTGTAACCGATGGATCTAGGAAGAGTTACTGATTTTCAGTTAGTTCAGCTTTTTTCTTGTCACGAGGATAGGAGTAATGACTTCCAAGTTCTTTACATGTTGACAGACACCAGCAGTTCACCAGGTCTGTTTCTGATACTTAAATTAATATAGAGTCACCATATGTCTGTATGAGCAGGAAGTAGTATCTTTATCTTGGAACTCCCTGGCTACATTGTCCTAGAACCCAAGCACTTAGTCAGTGGAGCTTTCAGACATCCCTCTGGGAGGAATTGTAAAATCTGACCAGTCCACTAACAGATTTCCCTTTTTATCCTTAGTTGTTTCTGTTACTGCAATGACTACATTAGATGGAAAAGACGTGGCCCTCCCAGCCAAATGCATCCTTGCCCACTACTACCATAATGCCACACACAGTTCAGACTGCAGTCGATTTTTGAGGAAGGATGACCTTGTTAGCTCAGTGTCATGCTTGTCTATGCATGCTCCACCTTTGGGCTCCTGAGGTTATAATGCCCCCTCACACATTCAGCCAGTGTCCCAAAGTGAACCCACCGTGCCAGGTAGATGAATTAATAGGCACATCTTCAAACCCTAATGCCCCCAACTTAATGGGAATTCCTTCTCACTAGACCTTCCTTTCCTGTAAATAGGTCTCACTCAGGACCACTTCAGCTCATCAGGTCTTCAAAAATGGGAGGGTTCCAATGCTAGATCTATTTGATTTACCCACTAGTTATTCAGAGACTAGTTCTATATGCCCAGGGGTATATAAAGAGGTAACATTGTTAAGGTACCTATGGGTGTTCAGAGGCATCCCCTGAAGCTGGAGCCACATTGCTTGCATTTGTACACAGGTTTCTATTGCCACATATTCAAGATCAAACATGTCAGTGCCTGAGACTTTACCTCCAGCAATCCCCACAGAAAGTGGTCCTTCACCAATGTAGAAAACCCAGTTATCTCCCTTACCTCAGGTTGAACAACTGTGAGGTGTAACCAGGACTCCAAAGTTTCTCTGTGGGAATGGCGGTAAAGCAAACTCATCTCCTTGTTCAGTTTCTTTCCTTTCCTTGTTCTGCTTTCTTCAACCCCTCAATGAACTCTGTTGGAAGCACTTCCCTAATCAATCGCTTCTCATAATCCTCATCTCAGGGTCTGCTCTTGGGGAATTCAAGTCAAGAAACCATCTAATGAGGTCAAGGCAGTGAATGCCTTCTATTGTATGTATGTATATATGTATTTGAGATGGAGTCTCACTCTGTCACCTAGGCTGGAGTGCAGGGACACTATCTCAGCTCACTGCAACCTCCACCTCCCGGGTTCAAGCGATTCTCCTGACTCAGTCTCCTAAGTAGCTGGGATTACAGGCATGTGCTACCATGCCCGGATAATTTTTGTATTCTTAGTAGAGATGGGGTTTCACCATGTTGGCCAGGCTGGTCTCGAACTCCTAACCTCAAGTGATCCACTTGCCTCAGCCTCCCAAAGTGCTAGGATTACAGGCATGAGTCACCATGCCCGGCTGGCAGTGAATGCCTCCTAGTCTTACATTTTCAAAGCCAAGGGGTCCCTCAGTGTGCTCCAGAGGGATTTGTTTCCTTCAAGTGGAGTGGCTACCGCCATTGAAATGGTAGCTGCTCATACAAATACATGAAATTCTCTATTTCTGCCCAAGAAAATTCTTTTCTATTGGTTGCTCCGATATTTTTACTTATTTTTTTATTTTAGTGTGATTATCCCTAAGAGGCCTGAAAATGCCCAGGACCCACAGTCATCAAACAATTCACTTGACTGATCACCATATTCAGGAAGCTTGCTTGAGTATTTACCCTGAAGTCAAAGACTTTCTGACGCCTCCTTTCCCAACCTTTCTGGTTTTTTTCTCCTAGTGCCTTTATTCAGGAAATACTGACACCCATATGTCCCCCATCTTGCCTAGCCAAGGCCTATTCATGAAAAATGATTAAACCAGTCAGTGGCAAAAAGGCATGGTTTCTACTTTTCTTCACTCGGTAAGAGACGGTGGGGGAGGGTCAGGATAAGTAATGAGAAGCTCAAGGCCATTTCAGGGATCAGACAATAGGTATGAGGAGAATTCTGGCTCACAGGGGCCTTTGAAGATACCCTCTGGCATTTGTCCCTGGTACATAGTTGCTAGCTGTAAGCTATTTCTTATTCAGTTTGTAGATTAATCCCCATAGGAGAGGGGTGTGCTGCCCCTTGTCCCCATGTCTGTACCTTACCTGGTGCTGGTGAGAGCTGAAGAACACAGGTTACTTGGGTTTCAGGTCAGCAACACAGGTGGCCACGGGAAGTCTACAGGGTGTTGTGGGCGAGGCATCAAGTTCAGCAGAGGACAATCTTGATTCAATTCCTGGCTCTATACTTGTGAGTTGTGTGGCTACAAGAAAATCACTTAACCTCTCTGTGGCTCCATTTTCCTGGATAGAAAATGAAGATAGTGATCATGACCTCCAAGAGCTGTTCTGAAGCACAGAAATAAGATCAAACATGTTCAATGCTTGGCACCAAGGAAATACCTGAGAAATAGCAATGCCCTCCTATTCTCCCATACAGCAAGGTTTAGTAAATGACACTAGGTTTATCTGAGTCATCATTTAGCTTCATAAAAACTGAACATGCCTCCCTCACCCCACAATTAATTCCCCAAATTAGCATTCTGGAACATTGAAATTAGAAGGCACTTTTCATGTCACCTTGTCTAACCTGCCCATTTTGCCGGTGATAAAACTGAGGCCTAGAGGGCTCAGGGCTCTGTTCAAAGCCTGCTGTTTCTCCTCTATTACCCCTTGCCCTACACCTTGTTATCACCTTTTTGAAGTCCATGTTTACACACTCTAGTGAATGTTTAGCTATTTGCACTTGCAGTATTATTTTGTGAGGTGTGGCCATGTGGGGTTATTTCAGGTCTTTCGCTATGGTCTCCCAAAAGGAAAATATTGTCGATTGCTCACAGTCCCCTAAGGGTGTCAAGCCAGTAGTATCTGGCCACGGGCCATGGGTTCCAGATACTTCCTCCCTGAGAGAAGACTGTTCTCTCTGGATGCACTTGTTCACTGGCATAAATGCATTCTGCCATGGCCAAGGTGGTGAGGCTGCAGGAGAGAGTTTTACATAAGCTGGGACAGTCCAATCAGCTTCCTGGCCTTTAATGGCTGCTGACTTTGCCAGACACCTGTGCTCTGGGGAGACAGCTCTTCCTCTGTCTAACCCCAGGGTCTGCTGCAGATCTAGAGACCCAGAGTTCTTGGATCTTCAAGGCCAGAGGCCTCCAGCAGCCTAGAGCTCTGTTTCCTCACCAGCCAGCTAGTTCATTTCTGCACTGTAGCCTTTCCAGAGTGGGACAGGCCATGAGTGGCCTTGGGGACACAAATTATGAAAACAGGCCAATCGGAACATCGTCAGGAGTGTCCTGCAGCTTCCCAAAGAGTTGTTCTCACAGTGTCAAATGCATTAAGTCCTACCAGGGAGAACAGGAGAGACATGACTGAAATACTCTTGGAGCCTCCTCAACCACAGGGTGCTACACTGCACAGCACCCACTGCAATGCTACCCTCAGCCCCCAGCTTCTGGGACACCCTTGGGAGAAGATATCAAAGTCCAAATGATGGCAGGTAGGTGGAGTGGAGAGACACATCAGAATCTGGTTGGGTGTGGGGAATACAGGACAGTTTGAAAACTCCCCAGATGATTCTGATAAACTTCTCCCTCTGTCTAGGTTTGCCATACTTAGCAAATAAAAACACAAGACACCTAGTTAATCTGAATTTAGATAAACAATGAATCACTTTTAATTTAAATATGTCCTATGTGATATTGAGAGAATACTTATACTAAGAAAAAACTGTTTATCTGAAACTCAATTTGAACAGGGCATCATTGTATTTTATCTGGCAACTCTCCCACCTTCCCCACCCTCAAACAGGAAAGTGACATTTTAAAATACCATTCTAAAAAAAAACACACTCACTGTCAAACAGTAGAGAAGTATAAAAAATAAAAATAAAAACCAGGCATAATTTTACCATCCAGAGTTGTTCATCACTGCTAACATTTTGGTCTATTCCTTGGCAGTCTGCCTGTGTGTGTCAGAGGTTTATTGTCAACCATATATTTATGTATAAAATTTGGATTACACCAAACATAGTTTTATGTTATCCTTTTCCTCTGTAACATTATATATATGTGAAAATATATAACATTTTCTTATATATAATATATAGCATTAAACATAAGAATGTTATATATATATATCTTTATTTCACATATTATATAAATTTAATGTTACATATTTTCTTATGTTTTTAAATATCCTTTTGAACATGTCTTTTTTTAACTTTTATTTTAAGATCAGGAACACATGTGCAGGTTTGTTATATAGGTAAACTCATGTCATGCGGGTTTGGTATACATATGATTTCATCACACAGATAATAAGCACAGTACCTGATAGTTATTTTTTCAGATCCTCTCCCTCCTCCTACCCTCTTCCTTCAAGTAGACCCAGTGAGTATTCTTCCCCTCTTTGTGTTCATGTGTTCTCATCATTTAGCTCCCACTTAGAAGTGAAAACATGCAGTATTTGGTTTTCTGTTCCAGAGTTAGTTTGCTAAGGATAATGGCCTCCAGCTCCATCCATGTTCTTGCAAAGGGCATGATCTCATTCTATTTTTTTGCTGCTGCATAGTATTTCATGGTGTATAGGTACCACATTTTCTTTATCCAGTCTATCACTGATGGACATTAAGGTTGATTCCATGTTTTTACTATTGTGAATTGTACTGCAATGAACATAGGCATGTATGTGTCTTTAAGATAGAACAATTTATATGCCTTTGGTTACATACCCAATGATATGGTTTGGATCTGTGTCCCCACACAAATCTCATGTTGAAACGTAATCCCCAATGTTGGAGGCGGGGCCAGGTAGGAGGTGATTGCATCATAGGGGCAGATTTCCCCCTTGGTGCTGTTCTCCTGATAGAAAGTGATTTCTCCTGAGATCTGGTCATTTAAAAATGTATGCGCCCCCATTCCCTTCCTTCTGCCCTGGCCATGTGAAGTACTGGTTCTCTCCTTTGCCTTCAGCTATGATTGTAAGTTTCCTGAGGTGTCCCCAGAAGCTGAGCAGATCCCAGCATCATGCTTCCTGTACAGCCTATGAAACCATAAACTAATCAAACCCCTTTCTTTATAAGTTATCTACTCTCAAGTATCTCTTTATAGCAGGGCAAGAATGGACTAATATACACAATTAATGAGATTGCTGGGTTGAATGGTAACTCTGCTTTGGGTTCTCCGAGAAATCACCAAACTGTTTTCCACAATGGCTGAACTAATTTACATTCCCATCAGAATTGTGTAAACATACCATGTTTTCTGCAACCTTTGTCAGCATCTTTTATTTTTTTGACTTTTTAGTAATAGCCATTCTGACTGGTATGAGATGGTATCTTATTCTTGTTTTATATTGCATTTCTCTAATGATCAGTGATACTGAGCTTTATTTTTTCTATATGCTTGTTGTCTACATGTATGTCTTCTTTTGAAAAGTGTCTGTTCATGTCCTTTGCCCACTTTTTAATGGGGTTGTTTTTTTTTCTTGTAAATTTGTTTAAGTTCCTTACAGATGCTGGATATTAGTCCTTTGTCAGATGCATAATTTGGAAATATTTTCTTCCATTCTGTAGACTGTTTGTTTTGCTGTGTCTGTTGATAGTTTCTTTTGCTGTGCAGAAGTCTTCTGTTTAATTAGATCTCATTTGTCAATTTCTGCTTTTGTTGCAATTGCTTTTGGCACCTTCACCATGAAATCTTCACCAGTTCCTATGTCCAACATGGTATTTCCTAGGCTATATTCCAGAGCTTTTATAGTTTGGAGTTTAAGTCTTTAATCCACCTTGAGTTGATTTTTGTATATGGTGTAAGAAAGGAGTCCAGTTTCAATCTTCTGCATATGTCTAGCCAGTTATCTCAGTACAATTTATTGAATAGGGAGTCCTTTCCCCATTGCTGGTTTTTGTCTGCTTTGTCAAATATCAGATTGTTGCAGGTGTGTGGCCTTATTTCTGGGCTCTCTGATCTGTTGCATTGGTCTGAGTGTCAGTTTCTGTACCAGTACCATACTGTTTTGGTTACTGTAACCCTGTAGTACAGATTGAAGTCGAGTAACATGATGCCTCCAGTTTTGTTCTTTTTGCTTAGGATTGCCTTGCCTATTTGGGCTCTTTTAAATTTAATATGAATTTTAAACTAGTTTTTGTCTAGTTCTTTGAAGAATGTCATTGGTAGTTTATAAGAATAGGATTGAATCTGTAAATTTCTTCAAATGATACTGATTCTTCCTATTCATGAGCAAGGAATTTTTTTTCCATTTTCCATAAAGAGATGTGTCATCTCTTTATGAGCAGGTCTTTTTAATGGCTAAAAATGCTCAATGTTATTTCAACTCAGGCATGTAGGGGAATGAGAGAAACAGATCTGCTCAGTTTCTCAATTTTTGCAGGTGACAATTAGCAATCAGATGCTTGATACAGCAAACATCCAGCACTATGCCAGACCCATTGGAGGGGTTCATAAAAAACTTGTGGATTAAGTGAATAAATATATTCTCTCATTATACTGAGAAAACAAATCCCTTCAGACCCTGGAAGCACACTAACCTAAACACAGTACACACATTTCCATTGTATAGGTTAGCGATCAATGAAGTAGTGGCTGTTTGGACTTCAGCAAGAAGTTAATAATGCAGCATTCTGGCCCTTGATGTTGAACACAGGCAAAGTTGTGATTTTACTTTAAATTTCATAAACATTTAGCATCCATTTGGTGTCAGGCCCCACTGTAGGTACTCAACACAGAAATGAACAGGACGAATGACATACACATGAAATTACATTTGTATGTGGTGATAATGGATAATAATAATTAAACATAATATTTTTATAGTGACGAATGAGAATTGAAACCATTATAAGCACACAGCTTACTGTCCATCCTAATATGATCCAACTATTTGCCTCAGCATTAATATGATTGCACTACTCCACAAAATGCTAGCCTTAAAATTATGTAGCTGCAAATAATGTTATTATTTGTTTCAGGAAGTTCCTGAAAATGCATGACTCTTCACTAGTCCTCATCTAAGTAGCTGGCCCCATCTCAGAACAACCCAAGGGGTTTGCATATCCCTGAAGGTGCTATGTCAAAACCTCACCTCACTATGTTCATCAGTCCCGCCTATTACAACACAGCTTTGCACAATTCTAATTAGTCTCTACATTAAAAGACCCACCTAAACTAGTTCTTCAAAATGTTATCAATATTTCGTCCTTGACCTCCCCTTCTAAGATGCTTCTAAGATTCCATCAAAGGAGCTGTATCTCTTATTGCACTGGGCAATAAACTTGGCCTTGTGCAATCAGCAGGTTATTTCAGTAGTCTATGTGGGATTCACCAGTCAACATAAGTGGTCTAAAGTCAAAGAAGCAGAAACATTCAATCCACAGTGATGGAGGAGGGGCTGGTGGTGACAGTACTTTCATGTGGATAAAGCCTCTCAAAAGTGGTAACATTTGAGCTGAGACCTGAATGAAGAAAGGATCTGGCCTGGTCATATCCTGGGGACAAAAACTTCCAGGTGCTGGAAGTAACAAAAGAAGGAAGCTTGATAGTAAAGCAAAGGTTGTCAGAGAGGTAGGGATGCATGGCAGATAGTGTAGGTCATTACAGGCCAATGTAAGGTATTTAAATTTTATGCTAAATATGATTTTTAAATTGGAGTATTTAAGCAAGAAAGTAACATCCCTTCATCTGCCCATCCAGTCAATGAATATTAATTGCAACCTTCCTCTTGCCTGGGATTTACGGGTATGAACTGCACTGCAGATTTAGCATTCTGGAGGGAATACAGACACAAATTGCCCCACGCAGAAGACCAATCCCAGCACATTGCAGGAAATGTGGGAAGAAAGAATGACCCATAAGCTACACAGTCAAAACTGGCCCTTCCTTGTCATAGTGCGGGTCCCACATCTCCAGGGTTCAATGTCAGCAAAGTGTGCCTGGTAATGGTCCCCAGTTGCTGATATCCATAAGGCACTATAGCACACCCAGGCTCTAAACTCCCCAGGAACAACAATCTACATTATTTTTATCTAAGGGCCTCAGCCCCAAGCACAGAGCATGGCATACAGTAGGTGCTCAAAACATGTTGGAATGGATGGTCTGCTTTTTATGCTACACCCAGTTCCAAAAAGATTTAAAGTTGTATACACAGCTCCATACATTATTAAAACACAAAAATAAATGATGAAAATGGACCAAGGGAATGGGAAGTTAGGGAAATAAAAAAAAAATAAAAAAAAACAACAACCAGGGATAAAGTCAGTGGTTAAAAATCCTTAATGAGCAGTTTTGAGTAGAGGTGAACTACAGTTTTCTAGCAGCAAATGAAAAGAGAGCAAAGGCCAGTTGCCATATTCACAGAAATAAAATTAGATGCAATAACAAGAAGCCAGTGCCTCAGGAAGAGCCCAGCTCCTTCTAATGTTGAATCAAAGACATTTTTTATGGTCTTCATAAGGGGATTTTCTGTAAGACAGTAAATAACAACATCCTTAGAACAAATATAGTTGTGGGTTTCAAATGGCCATTTCTTGAAACACCCCCTAGGAGCATTACCCAGGCACATCTGAGCATAACTCCATCAAGGAGACTTGGCCAGGGAGGAGAGGGTAGTGCACACAATTCTGATCAACAGCTTGCTGGTGACTGCGACGTAGAATGGTAGAGAAACCCAGATGGATGCTGGGGAGAGTGGAGGGTGAAGCTGACTGACCCAGTGGTTTTTGCCCTTGCTGGAGGCAGGTGCATGTTTGCCTCTTACATACCTATGGCAGGGAGCCACTTGTAATGTGGGAAGTACCTTCTTCTTAACCGGTATGGAGAATTCTCAGGCCTTCTTCCTAAAATGAGGGGGAGGGGGCCTCCATAGAGGAGGGATATGTGGAGAAGGGAATCTTCATGAAGTGCTATAGTAAACACTTCATATATTAACTCTGTGAAGAAAGCATCTTCTGGCAGGCAAGCTTACAAAATGTGTGCAGTTACTGGCGGGGTTGCCTAAGGCCTGTCTGCAGCTCCATCAGGGTGCCCCATTTCCTGGCTCTTATGGGGGCCATAAAAACCTGCTCCTGACTGATTGCTGACATACGAGGTGACAGGCAAGGAAATGGTTTCCTTTGGCCACATGTGTGTATCCTAATTTACAGCTCCTCTGGAATTAGCAAGGGCAGACAACTTCACTGCTATTGCACAATTATGGACTTCTAATGGCTTCTTCATAAAGGAGAACACTTAGTTTGGAAAAGAAAATCATCGTGAATTCAATACCAAAAGTAACAACATTTTATACTTATTATTATTGAATATTCATAAGCACTCTTTAAATTAACTGGATTCTTTCCTTTCTTTTCTTTTCTTTTGAGACAAAGTCTCGTTCTGTCACCCAGGCTGGAGTGCAGTGGTGTGATCTTGGCTCACTGCAACCTCCACCTCCCAGGTTCCAGCAATTCTCCCTGCCTCAGCCTCCTGAGTAGCTGGGATTACAGGCATCTGCCACCACACCCAGATAATTTTTTTGTATTTTTAGTAGAGAGGGGGTTTCACCATGTTGGCCAGGCTGGTCTCAAACTCCTGACCTCAGGTGATCCATAGGGCCCACCTTGGCTTCCCAAAGCGTTGGGGTTACAGACATGAGCCATCGCGCCCAGCCAGGAGAGATTTCTGTCTTGCCAAGCTCACTGTCTTGTTGGATCCTGACATGGCTCATAGATAGGAAAATGGAGGCCCAGTGAGGGTTAAGTGATGTCTCTTCAAGGCCACAAAAAGTTGTTCCTAAGTCCTAGTTTCCTAACTCCTAGTTGATAGCTCTTTACATGCATGATGTTGATGAAGCATCCAGCCTAGTGCTGGGCACTAGCAGCAGGAGTCTAATGATTATTCATTTACCCCGTTTGCAAACTTCCTCTTTTCCACTTTTCTGCTAAAAAGATACTCATAGATTGAAGGATAAGGTGTAACTCCCCCAATTGGCCTACCTGCTATTCCCACTTTGCAGAGACATCTGCTTTTCCTTGAGTACCAAGTGGAATGCTATAAACACATGTTCTTAATAAAATACAGAAACCAACTAAAACGTGGAAGGTTGTCAAGTCTCAGAACTACAAGGCTGGCAATAGAATCCCCTCTTAGCCTTCTAACTCAGGCTTGTCACTGAGTCTGTGACCCCAGACCTGTCCCCATGTCTTTCTTTTCCATATGGCTTTGCAGATACCATGGCATTTTTTGAGTGCTCACATCTGAACAGAGGGATGGGGAGAAAAATCAAATGGGATGGATCCATGAGCTTCCACAAGAAGAACAGAAACAGGATGGGAGCATCCATGCAGACCACAGGTTGTACATTCTGGTGAAGGAGATGAGGCAAGAAAGAAGTCCATAAATTCTCAGACAATAAGGTCAAGGAAATAAATTCTTTGGATGACAATAGGGAGGTGGCGAAATTTATGAATATGATTACATAGTGCTGGATTTGTACTATTTTCAGCTTAGACTGGAAAGTCAACAACAATGCAGTGCTTGGGGTATTCTCCATATGATCATTTTCCTTCCATTAGGCATATAATTTTTAAATTATTTCCAAATTACATTCTGACTTCACATTATGTACATATTTGTTTCAGTGCTATTGCGGGGGAGGGGAAACAGGGGAGGAAGGATGGTGGCCAGTGCCCACCAATCTGATCCTAAAGAGATTATTCTCTAGGTAAATGCTTTCTGAAGGCCCACCTGTTGAATGAACAGATGCACCTTAGGGTAGGTAGCTGGTATTACAATGGACTATGGAAGAAATATTAATAGCATTTTTTAATGGCAGAGGAAGAACTACATGTGGCTCAAGGCCAACAGAAAGGAGAAATAAAGGTAAATTGCTAGTGTCCCATGCATAGGAAAAGAAACTAAGGTACTTCCATAAGTACCTTAGGATTTTAGCATCAATGGTTGAAACAAAAGTTTTGCCTTTTGCTAACCAAAACACTAACCAGATTGGGCTTCTCCCTGACATTTGTCTATTTGCAGACTCTGATTTCTAAGTCTCCTTTTATCCAGCAAGTTCCCCAACTATGATTACCTCCAATATATGAGCTCATTTCTCTGCACTTATTCCCAAATGGTTGACATCGATTTGCAACGTTAATGAAGTAAGTACCCAACTATCCTTGTTCATGAGCTATTACCTCGGTATTGATTGTAGCCTTAATTGACAATTACTTGAATGGGCCGGGCTACACTGAGCTTTTATTAATTTTCCATTGTGATGCTCATTACTAAACTTCTTTGCAATTGTGTAATAATGTAAACTCCCACTGTGGCTAATTGAAGTGGAAAATTCCACTGGCCATTTCCCAAACCTATTTCTCTTGGAAAATAAAGAATTTGTATTGTTAAATTTGATATCAGGATTCCAGGTTTTGATTCTGTGGGAAGTGAATTGTGACTTTGGCTGTGAAAATAAATAGAATTTGCTAATTATTTTTCCTTCACTACTATTTCAGAGGACATGTGGTATCCAGAGACTGGATTCTTCCCTCCCCTCCTAGACAAACAGTGAACTCCATGCTACTGTTAAATTTTATTCATTCTTCTATCTTCCTTAAAACGTTTTTTAAATAATTAGAGGTGGAGAAGGGACAGAGAGAAAAGAAAATTATGTAGTTTTAGGGATTTTCATTTCCTTCAGCTAAGCCTATAAGTCAACATTTTTTTTTTCCATTCTTTCCAACAAACAAACTCTGACTTTAAATCTCCTTCAAATAATAAGCAAAATGTATGAGAAATACCAAGACCCTATTGGAAATAAAAGTTAGAGCTTTGTCACAGAAGAGCAGTTAGGAAAAGGAAGGACTTGCTCACCAGTACAGCTCCCAGAGACACACTGAGAAACCCCTTGCCTCTCGCCTCTAGAGCTCAGAAATCAGAAATATTTCTGGCCCTCACCTCTTAGAGAGCTTCACACTGACCACTCTTCATCACCCTAATTTGCCCTTTACTGTCTCTGACCATGCTGGGACTGTCAACATGTGTGTCAGGCTGAGTTACAAGCACACTCAGAAAAATGTAATAAGGCTTCTGCCTTCTGGTGTATGGCTGAGATGAGCTGAGTTTGGGGCATATGATGGGAGAAAGTGATTTGGAAATGTGACTTACGATTCAATAAATCAGAGGAATGGATGTAATGTAATTTATAACTGATTAAAGTTGGAGTTCACTTTATTGTTAGCTATTAAAATGGAGCCACTCCTATGGTTTTCTGAGAGAACCACAAGTGTAACAGAAAGAGAGTTCAAAAGTGAATCCATCAAAACAACTGCTTAATTCTTGGTTTTGCTGCTCCAGAAATATAATCAGTGAATGTCCACAAAAATTTTGGGAAAAAACGTTGATTGGCACCCAACAAACTGAACTTCCAATTAATAAGACTAGTGCCCTTTTTGTTTTGTTGACCATTACACATGCGTTCTAAGCCTCACATTTGTCCTTTTAGCGCCCCTTTATAATCACTGTTTTTCCCACTTTATAAAATGCAGTACATATGAAGATCGGCAGCCCAGCCATCCCGCAACAAAGGACTTCCTGCCGGTAGTAGGGTAAATGATGACCCCAAAAAGATACATCCACCAGAAACCTCAGAATGTTACCTGAGGTAGCAAGTTTTCTTATCAGTGAGATATTTTCAGAACATCTTCAGAGAGATGTTCTGGAAGAAAAAAATTAACCAAGATCAGTTGACTTTGAGCACAGTCATCTCCATTTTGAGTGAAAGGAAATGCAGTGGGTGGAAAATGCTCTTCCCTGGGAATCGAAATTCTCATGGCTTAATGTCTCTAAACCTTATGAAACAATGAGGGGTTTGGCACATATGACCATTTTAGAGGGTCTCTAAAATGCAGTGATTTGGTCTTGAGACATTGAGCTGCATGAGAATAGAACAGTGGAAAGGGTACTGGCCTGGGAGATCAGAGCAATGCTTTGCATTTTCATTCTCCTGGCCAGCTCTGTGGCCTTGGACAGGTCACTTCCCCTTCCTGGGCCTTACCTTCGTCCTCTGCACCAGTGAGTGCGATTGAGGCAGCTAACCTGTCCGCATGGCGAGTAATGGCTCTTGGTATGGTCACTTTTATGTGTCAACCTGGCTATGCTATCGTACTTGTACTCAGTTCCAGGTGTTGCCAGGAAGGCTATTGCGCAGATGTGTTTGACATCTATCGTCAGTTGGCTTCAAGTAAAGGAGATTACCCTCAATTATGTGGCCAGGCCTCATTTAATCGGTTGGAAGTTCCTAAGAGCACAAACTGAGGTATGCAGAAGAAAAAATTCTGCCTTGAGACGGCAGCGTTAACTCCTGCCAGAGCTTCCAACTTGCCAGCCTGCCCTACAAATTTTGGACCTGCCAGCCCCCACAACTGTGTGAGCCAATTCCTTAAAATAAACTTCTTTTTATAAATATATATCCTGTTGGTTCTGTTTCTCTAGAGAACCCTAACTGATACAGCCCTCTAGATGAGATGATAAATCTGTGGTCATCAAAGGAAGATGCATATCTTCTACTTGCTGTGGTGGGAATAGTTTCAGAAACACTGTAAAGCACAGGATACCTCAGGGGCCATATTCACCCTGCAGACTTTTTTTTTCCTTGTGCCTACATTGTTTTGAATTAGCTACTATTTAAAAACAAGGAGATATTACTTAAAGTATGAATTTCTAATTCTCTTCAATAATTAGAGATCCAGCAACCTAAAGTTTGTATTCCTGCAAGGAAATAGTCAGCTTGAACTAAATCCTCAAACTGGGTTACTTGTCACCCTAGGGTACACAAAGGCTTTCCAAGGAGTATCAATTTCCAGACGCTCATCTTCCGTATGTTCTCATTTCTAAAGCTGATCAGCTTGGCAACCTGCTTGCCTTCTGAGCCTCACATTTGTCCTGTTTTTCTCTTAGCTTCCCTTTCCAATCACTCTTTTCCTACTTTATGCAATGTAGATACGAAGATAGGCTGCCCAGCTGTCTCTTCAACAAAGGACTTGCTGCCTGTAGTGGGACTAATTGTGGCCCCCAAAAGATACGTCTACCTGAAACCTCAGGATGTTACCTTACAAGGACTAAGGGTCTTTGCAGATGTAATTAAGGTAAAGATCTTGAGATGAGATCGTTCTGGATTAGGGTGGGCCCTAAATCCAATGATGAGGATCCTTATAAAAGACTGAAAAGGAGAAAGCAGACAAGGAGACACAGAGGGGAAGGCCAAGTGCAGAAAGAGGCAGAGACTGGAGGAACACATGTGCATGCCAAGGAAAGCCAAGGATGGCCAGGGGCCACAGAAGCTGAGAGAGGCATGAGATGATTCTCCCTCAGAGCCTCCAGGAGGAACCAGCCCAATATACGCCTTGATTTTGAACTTCTGCCATCCAAAATTGTGAGAGAATAAATCTCTGTTGCTCTTAGTTACAAGTTTGTGATTATTGGTTATGGTGGCCCTTGGAATCCAATCCACTGTCCATCTGTGGAGAATGCAGCCAGCAGACAGACCCAGCTCTTTCAGGGTCTGCCTCAGCTGCAAGGGTCACACCCTTCCTGGAATGGTCCCAAGCCTGGGTGACCAAGTCTCTATAAAGACCAGTCTCCAAGACAACTCTAATGGATGGGCAGTACCCACTTTAGGGCTCCTAGCCAGGTTGGCCAAGGCTTCGCAGATTTCGTCTGTGCCCAGGCCTACTTTCTTTCACAGATATTGATCCCTAATAAATATCTTGTCCTGTACTCTTGCTTCCTGAGATCCTACCCTGCACTGCAAAGGAAATGCATACCTTTTCCCCATCTCAAATCTATCTGTAGTGCATTGCCTCAGGGTGTTAGAACTTTCTCCGTGACAATGAGGCAATTCAAAATATTCATATGGAAGTAACAAAACAGTTCCTATTCACATTTACTTATTTGTATAAATCAGGTTTCTTAACCTTTATAGCTATAAATGCCAAAAATAGGAACCTATTTGATACTGAACCCTATCTCATTCTAGTATTAAATAATAGCCATCCATTTAATGAAGTAATTGAAACAAATAAAACCCTATGCATCTTATATAGGTATGCACTTTAAATAAAATTTTAATTTCATGTTTAATCATTCATAAAAACGTTAAAAGTATATCTATATTGTTTTGATCAATTTTTCCAGAAGATAAATTTCATGAACACCTATGGCCTTATGGTAGCAGGAAATAAAATTTCAGTTTGGATTTTTATTTATGTTATCAAGAAGCCTGATAGGGTAATGCATAAAACACTTGAAAACAAACATACTACATTAGAATAAAATTTTGTGGGTTAATAGAAATTAAAATATGAGATCAAGGAGAAAAAAGTAAAATTTCTGTATATCAGAGAGAACTTACGTTTTTTATTTACAGTTGACGTATCAAATTGCTATGGGGATTACATTTTACTAGAGGGATGTAAACTTTTATTATCTTTTATTTATAAATTATTTATTTATTTGCAGGCGGAATCTCGCTCTGTAGCCAGGCTGGAGTGCAGTGGCATGATCCTGGCTCACTGCAACCTCCACCTCCTGGGTTCAAGCAATTTTTCTGCCTCAGCCTCCCGAGTAGCTGGGACTAGAGGTGTGCGCCACCATGCCCGGCTAATTTTTTTGTATTTTTAGTAGAGACGGGGGTTTCACCATGTTGGCCAGGATGGTCTCAATCTCTTGACCTCGTGATCCACTCCTGTTGGCCTCCCAAAGTGCTGGGATTACAGGTATGAGCCACCATACCCAGCCTATTTTTTTTTTTTTTTTGAGACACAGTTTCACTCTTGTTGCCCAGGCTGGAGTGCAATGTTGCAATCTTGGCTCACTGCTACCTCTGTCTCCTGGGTTCAAGCAATTCTCCTGCCTCAGCCTCCTGGGTAGCCGTGATTACAGGCATCTGCCACCATGCCCAGCTAATTTTTGTATTTTTAGTAGGTACAACGTTTCAACACGTTGGCCAGGCTGGTCTCGAATTCCTGATCTCAGGTGATCTACCCGCCTTGGCCTACCAAAGTGCTGGGATTACAGATGTGAGCCACTGCGCCCAGCCTAAACTTTTACTTTAAAATGTTGCCATTTACCATACACTTCTAATTACCCTCTTAAAAATGACTATTAAACTTATTATTCAAAAATTTAGATGTTAACTTAAAAATCTGATAAGGGGTACATAGTTTTGCAAAACATTTTTAGGAGGTTCATAAGCAAAAAGTTCCATGACCACTGATTTGTGTTGCCTGCTAGCCCCTGCAGGCTTTAGCTAAACTACTGAATACCTCTGTGCTAAAGCACCTGTTAACACTTTAGTGCAGTTCTTGGGAGCATTTTTTCCATTCTTTAAGAATCATAGCTGAAATACAGAAATGGGGCAGTTTTTTCTAATTCCCACAAAGGTCATTTGAAGGCAAGGACCACACAGGAGAATGCTCTGAGGGGCAAGAGAGAGACTCACTTACAAATTCTCCCGAAAGAATTTAAGAGAAGCTGCTCTTTCTATGCCCTCCCCCATGCCCTCCTGCCACTACCCCCAGCTTTCTCTTTTTCCCCTCTCCTGTAGGCTCTATTAGGGGTGGAGGAGAATGAGACATCACAGGAGAATGTATTCACTTTGTATGTTGCCCTGCCTTCCAAAACAATAATTATAACCATAATTATGACTGCCATTTATTGAATACTTTGTGGCAGGTTAAAAAAAAGAATTCTTTTAACAGCTAACACCAGAATTCTTCATAGGAAGGGAACTATCTTTGGGGAATCCCTTGAATAAGCCCTTTTAGGGACTGATTCTAAAAATTATTCAGAAGATGAGTTAGAAAAGAAAATCTGGGGAAAAATTATGACAAATAACAGCCAATAACTTTATAACCGCTTCCTATGTGGTAGACACCGTGTTAAGCACTTTATATACAGAAATTCATTAAATCCTCATAATCACATTATTATTATTATCCCCATCTCAAAGATGGGATAACTGAGGTACAGATGACTAAGCAAAGTGTCTCAGTTCAAGTAAGTGGTAACGTTACCCCTGGCCCCAGAGTCCAGTGCTCTTATCTACTATGCAGTATGTAAGGTCTTAATAACAACTGTGCTGTGCTTTGCTAGGATTTTTAAAAACAACAATAGTAATTAAACCAATGTTATGCCTTCTCATCATAGAGTAAAGAAACAGGAGAGAGACCAAAAGTAGCTCCATATGTAGAAAACTAGCATATGATAATTAGGCATTTCAAATCAGTAGCAAAAATGAAAATTTCTACTTTACACCTAAACTGAATTATATTCCAGATGGATCGAATGTATATCAATGTAAATGTATCAAAAATCTTAAGTACTAGGAGAAAATATTGGAATATTTTTATAATTTTGGCATTTCCTTCTAGGCAGATGATGCCTGGAATTTATATTTTAAAAAAAGATTAGTATCTTTTGCTACATAAATACAAAAAAAATTGAAAAAACACTTTAACCTAAGCTGTAAGACAAATAATACTCTGAAAAAATATTGCAAATATATGATAACCAAAAAGACCAAACCTGTTATATATATATATATATATGTATATATATATATATATATTTTTTTTTTTTTGCATAAATAAATACTTATTTTTGAGACAGGGTCTCGTTCTTTCACCCACGATTGAGTGCAGTGGCATGATCTCGGCTCACTGCAACCTCCAACTCCCAGGTTCAAGCGATTCATCTGCCTCACCAAGGTGGCACTCCCTACTTGGGAGGCTAAGACAGGAGAATTGCTTGAACCTGGGCAATTATAGGCATGTGCCACCACATCCACCTAATTTTTGTATTTTTATTAGAGATAGGGTTTCACCATGTAGGTCAGAATGGTCTCAAACCCCTGACCTCAAATGATCCGCTCACCTTGGCCTCCCAAAGAACTGGGATTGCAGGCGTGAGCCACCATGCCCCATTCCCATAATATATTTTTGAAATTTCTGTAAATTAACAGAAATGCCAAACTGCCAATTAGAATAAGAGATTCACAGAAAAATAAATGCAAATGGAAATGAACATATAAATCACTGCACAGTCACACTCAAAGCCAAAGGTGTCCAAATTTAAAAAGAGAGGCTTAAAAAAATTAAACTCATGGAGATAGAGTGGAAAGATGGTGGCCAGAGACTAGGAAGGGTGGGGTTCAGGGCGGGGGGGAAACAGAGGGGATGGTTAATGGGCATAAAAATACAGTTAGATAGAATGAATAAGCTCTAGTAATCAACAGCACAATAGAGTGACTACAGTTAAGAATAATTTATTGTATATTTTAAAATAAGTAAAACAGTGGAATTGCAAAGTTCCTAACACAAAGAAATGATAAATACCTTAAGTGACGGATACCCTAATTACCCTGATTTTTTTTATCTTTACACATTGTACGCCTGTATCAGAACATGACATATACCCCACAAATATGTACAAACTATGTATCCATAACACTTCAAAAAATAGGGAATATCATAAAGAAAAAATTAGCAAATATTAAAATGTTTGAAAAAATGTCAAGTGAGAAAACTCTTAAGATATTATTGGCATATGGGTGGTAGTGCAAACGTTAAGCCTTTTTGGAGAGAGCTTTGGCAGTAGCTAATCTAATAGAAAATGCTATTTCATTTGTCCTAGAAATTATAGGAGGAGTTATCATGTTCTCAACATTCCAGAACCTAGACTGAGTACACATTTTTCCCCTGGGTCAATTCTGCATGTCATTCTGGTATTCAGACTCCTCCATTATAGAGGCCCACCTACCTGTTCAGTGTAACTTCCCCACACCAACCTGTCTCCCCAAGCCTGTCGGGTCCCAAACAGCACACCTCCCACATCCAGGCCTTTGCTCATGCTGTTTCATCTTCTCAAAGGACCCTCCCTCCTTGCTTTCACCTCTCCCCACCTGCTTCAAGGCCCATCCCAAGCTCCATCTTCACCAGGATGCCAGGTCCTTCACACAGTTCCCAATATTAAGTAAGGACTCAATAAATGCAATATTTTGTTACTTTAATATTATTAACACTTACACATCTACTCTCTCAGGTTGTTCTCTAATCCTTTGGGATATGTTTTCTTTACAATTAGGTTGAAAGTTTCTTGAAGACAAGCAATACTTTGGGCTTTCCATGGAAAGGTAGTATAGTTTCCAGGGTTTTAATATCAGACAGACCTTGGTAGTAACTTGATCTGCCTTTTTCTACTGATGGTTCAAGTTATTTCACCTATAGGCACTAGCCCATAATACCTGCTAAAAGCATTGTTAGTAGGATGATTACAGCTGTTTACCCGCTCTCTGTATCACAGCTCCTCAGTCCCATCAATGCCGAAACAGAATCAAACTCATGGAAGGTATTCAGCAAACATATTGTAAGTTGATCAGCTAGAGGTCTAAATTATCATGCGTTCTATCAAATATGCTTTAAATGACATTTTTGTGTATTTTGTGTATGTGGTGCACATGTGTGTTTTCATTTGTTCATTCATTTATTCATTCAATTAAGAAGAACTGCTCTTTGCCTTTAAGTGGGCTAGTGACTATTCTCAGTTTAGAACTAGCCAAAGAATCAATCTTGACCCAGTTGCTAGGAAACCCTGTCTTTGGAACAGAAGTTAAGAATCAATTTCCCCATGCTTTAAAGAACATGTATTTAAGTAAATTACTTCCTCAGAAATATTGATTCATTCCAAAAGCATTTAAATAATATGAAAAACAAGAGGATTTTTATGTGGAAACTGTATCTTGACAGTAAAGTAGACGTGCACTTAAGAAAATGTATTTACACAGATAATCTACATCTTGTTCAAGAGAGAAAATAGACTTTAATGTAGTAATAGGACTTTTTATGTAACGAACTCTCATGGGTTCTTGCATAAATCATGATTCCTGGGTTGCGTGAATGTTTTTATGTGTTTTTATATGCCTTTGTGAACTTTCATAAGACTTTGGTTATGTGATTATATCAAAGGCTGAATTTATATTAGCAAATGAAGCATTGTGAAGTCATGAAGACATTTTCTAACGGAAACATCATAACTAGAAGCACATTTTCCCAAAAGATGTGTTTTGAAAAATGCTAAATCGTTTAAATGGTCTTAATGCCTTGCAAAGGATTCTCTCGGTCAGCAACTGGCTTCACATACATTCTCGGACATCAGCAAGCCCTGCTCCAAAGAGGGATGCCAGCCAGCCTGTGAAATGTTTCTGCAAGAACTTTTGGCTGCCTTAACCGCCTAAAGCAAATGTTTGTTTGCTGCAGTATGAGAATCAAATGCTTTTGTGTGAAAACACATGCTAGAGAAACAAATGTTTGTTTTGGTAATCGACATTTGGACTGTTGGAACATTACCACTTAAGATATTGGTTTGAGAAATATACATTTCATTTGGAAAGCACCAGTTAGGATCAAGCATGTGACACAAATCTAGGCTGAAAGGAAATTAGGTTGAAATTGGACCCAACATTTTCACTTCCCCTTGTCAGTTCTGACTAGGAAAATGGTTCCTTGATTTACATGTTGCCTTATAATGTTACTGAGCAGCAGCATAAAAGAAAAAATAACTGATTTACTTCCTTCTGGAAGTGTATGACTTATATAAATTATCAAAGATAGCAGCAAGAGTGTATTTATCTAGTATTAATATTTAAATGCCATTTTCCTATTGAATGTACCACATGCTCCATATTAATCTTTTAGATTAGACTTAGTACAAATTGATGTTTCCTAAATGGAAGATTTCTCCTTACAGTTCACTTTTGATTATCCATGCTAACTGGCAGGAGGAAAGGTACAGACACTCCAAAACAGCAGGAGATACAGAAATAAGCTTTGGCTTCTGAGAGCATTAAATTTTTTAGTAGCAACAAGAAACTAATTACATTTTAAGGGGGAGAGATACAAGGAAGTTTATGTGGCAAGAGTGTCATTTATATATTAAACATATTATATTTGGTCACAGATAATCCATAATTAGAAAGTCAAAATATACTATACTGATGTTGAGGCTGATTTCTAGAGCAAAAAAGGTTTTAATTAAAATTTTTTTTTCTTTTGTACATTTTAAACTATATTTTTTGCTTGAAGAAAGCCAGAAGTATATGTAAATGCATCTGATATTTTTTTACCATTATGTTTGAGTTTTCCTCTTTTGTAAAAATAAATTGCAGGATCTAGGTTCACCTGAAAATGTATGAGCTGAAGCCTGTAATCAAATCAATACATACTTAATAATAAAATAAAATTATAGCTCGAATTCTTTGTTGCTGGCCTTAGCTCTATTTGGTCTTTAGCTTAAAAGATATTATATTTTGAAATAGAAAACAGAGACCAGTTCAGAATAGCCAAATGGAAGAATTATTCATTAGAACATCGAGAAACATGATTTTGTATCCTGAATCTACCCACTATTAACTGTTTCCATTTGTAAATTTCATTCTTTTTTAAAAAAAGATAAGTGATATAATGCATGTATATTTGAGGTAGTACTTTGAGCTCCCCAGAACTTAATAAAGTATTACAGTAAATTCTCATTTATTCTGAATCCAAACTACCAGAAAGCTGAAATAATGAAAATTTTTGTACAATTTATAAAATGGTAATGTCCCTGGAGCATTACAAGATTCCAAATTCCTTTGAACAGTCACAGAAAGATTAAATTTTGTGCAGCATAATTTTCTGGGAAGAATGTTTGATAGAGTTCTAATTCTTTGAAGATAGTATTTAATCCATGTGCAACCTATGGTAATTCTTTTTTAACTTCAATATAGAAATAGTATCTTTGCATTTCCAGGAAACCTAGGTTTTGTATTTTGAGCTGATCAAACCCTAAAATGTATAGCATATCATAAACCTTACAAAGGTTGAGAACAGATCACATATGTCCTACCTATTTTTTTATTTTTTAGAGACAGGATCATGCTCTGTCACCCAGGTGGCATGATAGCTACTGCAGCCTCGACTGCCCGTGATCAAAGCGTCCTCCTACCTAAGCTTCCCAAGTAGCTGAGATTAGAGGTGAGTGCCACCAAGTCAAGCTATTTTTTTTTCCCCATTATGTGGCCAAATCTGGTCATAAACTCTTGGACTCAAGCGATCCTCCCAGCATGGTCTCCCAAAGGGCTAAGATTACAGGTGTGAACAACCGCAGCAGGCAGGCAGTCGGTACCTAACTATAAGTGATTCAGTGTGGTTGCAAGTAAAAGAACCCCACTTAAGCTGGCTAAAGGAAAAGATAATATTTAGTACCAGGACACTGGGCTTTTTTATAGAACTCAGGCCCATCTTCAGGCATAAACGAGAACCAAAGATTGGAGATCTGGGAAACCCTAGAAATTTGTGCTTTTCTCTCTGTCTCTCGTCTTTCCCCCTCTTCGTGTATCTGCTTTATTCTCTTCACAGTTTGCAAACCAACTTCCCCTCTTGTTCTCTCCACTACGTGGGAAGTTGGACCCTTTATGGTAAAATTTACATCATATACTATGGGGTCAGGCATTGGATAGACACTAACACTCTTTTGACCCTACTTGAATTATAAGAGGAGAGTAAGACAGGGCCTGCTGGGGTCAAAATCCATACCCCATGCCCCTATTCATTAACCCCTCCCTCCCTTACTATACTGATCCAGGGAGGAAAGGAAGAATAATAGCCTAGGAAAACAGTAATCTTCCTGGATAGAGGGAGGAGCAGTTATCAGAGAAAAGGAATCAGTGTGAGCTGGGACTATCAACAGTCCTCATGCTTTTTTTCTGGAATCCCTTTATAGTGTTAAAAATTATTGAGGACTCTGAAAAGCATTTGCCTATGCCGTTATAGTTATCAACATTTACCATGTTAGAAATTAAAACTGAAAAATTTAAAACTATTTTTTAATCCATTAAAAATAATAAACCCATAATGTTAATGATACAATTTGTATTAAAAATAAATATATTTGGCCAGGTGTGGTGGCTCACGCCTATAATCCCAGCACTTTGGGAGGCCAAGGCGGGTGGATAACCTGAGTTTGGGAGTTCAAAACCAGCCTGGCCAATATGGTGAAACCCCGTCGCTACTAAAAATACAAAAATTAGCTGGGTGTGGTGGTGCATGCCTGTAATCCCAGACACTTGGGAGGCTGAGGCAAGAGAATATTCGAACCCAGGAGGCAGATGCTGCAGTGAGCCAAGATCTTGCCACTGCACTCTAGCATGTGCAACAGAGCGAGACTCCATCTCAAAAAAAAAAAACCACACATATATATATATACATTTTTTTTTCCAAAATAAAAAGAAATTAGTGAGACTAGTACTGTTTTACATTTTTGCAGGTTCTTTAATGTGTGGCTTGATAAGAAACAGCTGTATTCTCATATCTGCTTTTGCATTTACTCTGTTGTGATATGTTACTTTGGCTGAATATATGTAGAAAACTGGCTTTACACAGATATGTATTTGGGAAAGGGAGGAGTATTTTAGCAGCCTTTTTTCACATAATCATAGATATACTTTTTTGATACTATATCAAAGTCTGACAAATGACAGTTGTAATATAGAATCTGAGATCATATCAACATTTTGTACTGTTACAGTACTATCCATTGGTTTATCTTGAGCTTTTATTCAGGTGAGATATTGTAACAACATGCACTGGCCCTTTGGAAAATATTGGTTGACTAGTTTTAGAGATTTTTCAAATGTTGATACATTTTATTATGCAATGTAAAAAACCACATTTTCTAATATCCCTATCAATTTATCAGAAGAGTTTTTAAGTATTAGGAAGCTGTCACATTCATGGTGACAGATGCAAGTTTTCTAAAGTTCTAATTTTCACTTGAAAGCTTAAATTTTAACATTGGCAACAAATACTGTCAATTGTATGACTCATAATGACAGGCTGACTTCATTCATTTTTTAAAAATGTCTGCCAAATATCCAAGTATAAATAGCCATAAGTTGTCTATCAGTTGCACCTTCAAATAAAAGTAAGGTTCTATGTTTTTTTTTTTTAAAGGAGGTTAGTTGCACTCACAACTCAGCCAACCACACAAGTGCTTTTCCTTGAAACAATTGTTCTTTAGCATGCAGAAGAAATACTTATACATACTTTCTTTTTCATGACACAGAATATTAAAAACATGTAATCAAGGGTTAACATTCAATAAAATTAATGATTTTTAATTGCTCCATCAAGGGTATTAAATAAAACTGTCTTTATCTTTCCCTTTTAATGCACTGCAGTGAAGAATGTAATGACTACTAATATAGCCTTGGCATTTCTGCTAAGGCACCAGCAGTTTTATTTAGCATAGCATTTTTATCATTAGTGCAAATGTCGACATAATGAAGGAAGCAAATATCTTTTTAGTGTTTTTATAAAAATAGTTTTGCCCTCTCAGATCACCAAAAGGTGTCAGAGACTTACCCTTTATCTGCCCCTACTACCAGAGATTTGTGGCCCACACTTTGATAACCGCTGTTATATGCCAACCTGCTAAACATGGATTCACATTAGCTGAAATCACTGAGTAATTCAGAGCAATTTATTATTTTAGTATATTATCTTCTTGACAAAAAAGTAAATATACATCCATATTAAATGGGAAAACATTACATTTTAAAAACAATAAATTATAACTTTTTAGTAATCACTTCTAGGGGAGAATTTTAAAACTCAGACTGATAAAGTTGGTTAAAAAACAAACAAACAAACAAGAACAACCCTCAGAGCTGGTGGAGTTCAATGTAATATCCAGTGGAAGAATATTTAGAACAATAAATGCAGTGGTTTCTGTCTGATGGATTACTTTGCAGTAACTGAGAGGGCCATGCAATGAGCCATGTGGTATGGCAATTTTCCAAATCACATAAAATTAAAAATGCAAGGAAATCCTTAGTGCTTAAGTTACCACAAACAGGTTTCTGAATTAAAACAATAACAATAAAAGCAATAATGCAAAACTACATTTTCAAAAGAGGCAGTTACCATATACAGTGTGGATTTGACATCATCAACATAAACTTACTAAAACTCAGAGATCGAGGGCTAAAGAAAGAGGTGTTTAATCCAAACTCAACCATTTGCTAGCTATGTAACCATAAGCAAATGTCAGTACACCTGTTAGTCCTCAGTTTTCACATGTGTAAGATAGAAGTAACAGTCCATCCCTCCTAGCATTGTTATAATACATGACCTGATGTATTTAAAGTGTTGAAAAGCAACTGGCACAGAGTAGGCAGTAAAAATATTCCTATGAAAGTTTTAGGAGGTAGGTAGTGATACAATAGAGAAAACCCATAGCTTATCTAACAAGATGGCCTTTATTGTACACCCTAAAGAAACCATAAAACAACAGAGTTATATCTTTAAAAGCCAATAAGGGTGATACTTGAAATAATTTTAAAAACTCAGTTAATCCAAAAGAAGGCAGAAAAAGAACAATGAACTGATGGGACAAATAGAAAACAAATTTAAACCTAATCATATCAATAATCACATTAAACATAAATGATCTAACCAGTTCAATAAAAAAGCAGAGATTGTCATATTAAAAAATAAGACCTTAACTGTATAATGCCTACAAGAAACTTGCATTAAATACAAAGAACAAATGGGATTAAATGTAAAAGGATGAAAAGAGATAACCATGGCATTACACAGAAAAGAAAGAAAAAGAAAGCTGTAGAGATTATGTTAATATCAGAGGAGGCAGATTTCAGAGCAAAGAATGGTGCCAAGGAGAAAGTAGGTCATTTCATGATGATGAAGAGATTGGTTCATCAGGAGGCATAAAATCCTAAATACTAATGAGCTAGTAACAGATTTTCAAAAGACATTAAGTAAAGACAGACAGAACTGCAAGGAAAAATAAATCCACAATTCGAGGTGATTTTAATGCCTCTCTCTCAATAATAAACAAGTAGATAAAATTCAGTAGGTACACAGAAGACTTGAACAACACAATCTGTCAACTGAATTTAATTTATACTTAAAGAACACCCTAATAACAGGACATTAGAGAGATTTTTTTCAAGTGCATATGAAATATTTACAAGGACAACCACATTCTGGGGCATAAAACAAATCTGAATATGTTGAAAAAAAAATCAAGCCATAGATAGTATGTTTTCTAACACAATAGTATTAAATTAGAAATCAATACCAGAAAGATCTTTAGAAAATCTATAAATGTTTGGAAATTAAATAACACTCTTCTAAATAACTCATGATAAAAGAAGGAATTAAAGGAAAATTTAAAAATATTTTGAGGCCAGGCATGATGGCTCATGCCTGTAATCCCAGCACTTTTGGAAGCTAAAGTGAGTGGATCACTTAAGGTCGAAAGTTTGAGGCCAGCCTGGTTGACATGGTGAAACCCCGTCTCTACTAAAAATACAAAAATTAGCCAGGTGTGGTGGCATGTGCCTGGAATCCCAGCTACGCCGGAGGCTGAGGCAGGAGAATCATTTGACTCCAGGAGGCAGAGGTTGCAGTGAGCCAAGATCGTGCTACTGCAGTCCAGCCTGGGCAACAGAGTGAGATTCCACCTCAAAAAACAAAGAAACACAAAAATATGTTTTGAATGGAATAAAAATGAAAACATGGTATAATAAAAATTTGTAGGATGCTAAAGTTGTACACAGGAGAGAGCTGATGCATTAAGTACCTGTAGTAGGTAAAAGAGCAGTCTCAAATCAGCTTCCATTCTAAGAAAGTAGAAAATAGAAAACAAATGGAATCCAAAATATACAGAAGAGAAACCATAGAAAACAAGTAGAAATCCGTGAACTTGAAAACAAAGAAACAATAAAGAAAATTAATAAAATGAAACTAATGTTGTAGATCAATAAAATTAATAAACCTCTACCCAGAATGGTCAGGATAAAAAAATAAGAAGAAATTACCAATATAAGGATAGAGAGGTGATACTACCATAGTGTCTACATATATTAAAAAGATAATAAAGGAATATTACAAATAATGTTATGCCAGTACAGTTGAAAACCCAGAAAAGATGTATAAATTCCTTGGAAGATACAAACTAATAAAGATTCCTCAAGAATAAATAAACTAAATAGCCCTACATCTATTAAAGGATTTAAATTTTTCATTTAAACTTTCAAAGAAAGAAAAATTCGGGCCCAGATGGCTTTACTAATGAATGCTATCAAACATATAAAGAAAAAAATAAAACCAAGTTTAGATAAGCTCTTCCAGGAAATTGAAGAGGATGAAATATTTTGCAACTCATTCTTTGAGGTCAGCATTAGCCTGATTCCAAAATCTGACAAAAACATTATATTACAAGAAAAGAAACTACAAACTCAACTCCCTCATAAACATGTGTAAAAACACTGAACAAAATTTTAGCAAATTGGTTCTACCAATGTATAGAAAGGATAATGACAAAGTGGTCATTTATCCCATGAATATAAGTTTAACTTTTCAAAATCACCATATACAAGTCACCAATGTAATTCACTACCTTAGCAAATTAAAAAGGAGAAACCACGTGATTAATTCAATAGATACCGAAAAAGCCATTGACAAAATATAACACTATTCTTGATAAAAATTCCCAGCAAACTAGGAATGTGAGACAATTCCTTAACCTAATAAAGAGCATCTATAAAAGATCTATAGGTAACATCCCACTTAGTGATGAAGAGCTGAACGTTCCTTCTAAGGAAATCAGAAATAATAAAAGAATTTCTGCTCTAAACGTTTCTATTCAATATTATACTGGAAGTTTTAACTAAGGCGATAAGGCAAGAAAAAGAAATAAAATATAGATTGCAATAAAAAAAGTAAAACTGTATTTAGAGATGACATAGTCATCTATGTTAAAATCCAAGGGATTCTATAAAAAAGCTATTGGGACTAATAAGTGAGCTTAGCAAGGTTGCATGACACAAGATTAATATATAAATATCTATTGCATTTATACATATTGGCAATGAAAAGATATTGAACTAAAAATATGATTTATAATGGTATCACAAAAATGAACTATTTAGGAATAAATTTGACAAATGATGTGCAAGATCTGTATCCTGATAACTATAAAATATTTCTGAAAGAAATTAAGGAAGTCTTTAAAAAATGGAAAAATATCTTATGTTCCTGAGCCAGGTAACAGTTTAGATACCACTTTTGGCTGGGCATGGTGGTTCATGCCTGTATCCCAGAAATGTGTGAGGCTAAGGCAAGAGGATCACTTGAGCCCAGAAGTTTGAGACCAGCCTGGGCAACACAGTGAGACCCTGTCCCTACAAGAAAACAAAAACTTAGCTAGGCATGGTGTTACATGCCTGTAGTCCCAGAGCCTTGAGAAGTTAAGGAGGGAGGAAAACTTGAGGCCAGGAGGTCGAGGCTGCAGTGAGCTGTGATTGTGTACGGCACCCCAGCCTGGGTGACAGAGTAAGACCCTGTCTCAAAAAAAAAAAAAAAAAACATTTTCCCAAAAGAATCTATAGATTAAATATAATCCCAATCAAAATGACAGCAGGAGTTCTGTAGCCGACTCTAAAATTCATATGGAAATGCAAAGAATCTCAAATAGCCAAAACAATTTTGAAAAATAATAAAGTTGTAGAAACAATAACCTGGTTTTAAGACTTATTAGAAAGCTAGAGTAATTAAGACAATGTATTACAGGTGTGAAGACAGAAAAATAAATCAATGGAACAAAACAGAGAGTGTCTGAATAAAAAAAATTGCTCACAAATACATGAACAATTTACATTACAACTATAAAGGCAATTCAATGAAGAGAAAGTGGTGTTTTAAATAAATGGTACTTGAGTAATTGGGCATTCATATGCAAAAAAATCCATATATCACACCATATACAAAATAAACTATAAAATAGATCACAGACCAAAACTGTATAATTTTTGGAAGTAAAAAATGTATGAGAAATATCAGTGACCTTGGGTTAGGCAAACACTTCTTAGCTATGACAACAAAAACATGGTTTGTAAAATAATAAAAACCAAGATTATGATATATCTAATCTCATCAAAATTAAAAGCACTAGTCAGAGAATGAACAAGTAAGCCAGAGTCTGGGAGAAAATACTTGCAAACCAAGTATCTGATAAAGGACGTGAATCCAAAGTACATAAATAACCTTTAAAACACAATGAGAAGAAAAAAATCTTATTTTAAACATAAGCAAAAGATTTGAACAGATATATTACCAAAGAGGATATACTGATGGGAAGAAAGCACATGAAAAGACGTTCTACATCTTTAATCACAAGGAAAATGGAAACTGAAACCTTCTGAAGATACTACTATCTACCAATTAGAATGGCTAAATTTAAAAAGCTGGCTATCACTAAACATATATACTAAAATTGAACATAAATGGATGATGGATGGTAGGCACCAGGTTTTTCACTGTTCCAGTGAGAAGTTACAGATGAACAAGGGGAGGGAGACAAACTGATCTTTATGGTCATGGTTTAGAGTTGGAGACATCAGTTTAAACTCATGTTTGGCTTAATATAGATACAGACAGAAATATTTATATGAATATATAAATGCATATGTGAATAAATATGTATATGAATACATACATTCATATATACAAACACATTTTCTTCTATCTGCAGAGAAGGCTAGAAGCAATGAAATTCCAGTAAAAATGAGCACACTGAACTACCAGATCTTGGTTTCTAATACCATTCTCGAAATAAACTAGGGCTCTTTGGAGAAATGGCTAGCTCTAGGACTGGGGGAGGAAATATACAGGAGGAGCCTACAGTACTTTCGTTTTACCAAAAAGAAAAGAAGTGCTCAAACAAAAACACATTGATGGAGGCATGTCAAAGGAACACAGGAGCCAACAGAAAGCTCCTGCCAACCTGGCATGGTGTTTGTCAGCTTCTTCTATTCAGAAGCTACTCTTTTTTTGCTACGTTTCATACTGTACTCTTTGAAAGTAAGTCAGTAAGTGAAGCACTGGCTTAAGAAGTGAAGTTATGCTTCACCACCTTGATAGTAGAGAATCTACATAAATTATTTTGAATTCTTCTCCCCTATTATTCAACTACTCAACAATTTATATCAGTATGGATCAAAAAATAGTTATTTTACATCCTGTGTTATCATCCAATAATACTTAATTTTGTTGCTCAAATGTTTCCAGCTTTGGTTATTGAGGGTACTTATTGAGGCTAATGTTGACCTCAAAGAATAAGTTGCAACAAGATATTCCAGGCTCATCATGTGCTGTCCCTATCCTAGCACTAGAATCAGTCAAGGATATCTGGTTCCTTTTGCTGGAGAATAGTATTCAGAACCAAGATCTGGGGTATCAGTGTGTTTATGGCTACTGCCATTTTTCTAGGTCTTCTAGATGGACAGAGCTAGGATAGGTATAAAAAAAAAAAAAAAAAAAAGAGCCCATAGTGATACTTTCAACTCTAATCCAACACTACAGGGTATATTCTAGTCTTCCCCTTTCCATACATGGAAGTTCCATTACCAACAGTAAGAAAACTGGCTTCCACCATCCTCAATATATATACTCATTTATCAAGCCTAGATTGCACAAAAGATTGAGTTGTGAGTCTAGTCATTGCTGAGGAATAGAACAGTGCACCTAGAAGACAATGAGCTCACTTTCTGTGACAGGCAGTAAAGAAAGTTAAGAGCATCGCTGTGGAGTCAAAATTTGAATCTATTGTTTTCAAAGTGTTTGATTTTGGGCAAGTTATGTTGCCCTCTCAAATCTCAATTTCTCATCTATAAAATGGGATTAATGAAGATACCGACTTCACTGGGTTGTTGTGAGGATGAAATGGTCTATTGTATGGTGGCTGCTATATTTTGGATATTTGCTCCTCCAAATCTCATGTTGAAATTTGATCCCCAACGTTGAAGGTGGGTTAATGGAAGGTGTTGGGTCATAGGGGTGGATCCTTCATGAATAGATTAATGCCCCCACCCCAGGGGTGTGTGAATGAGTTCCGGCTCTATTAGTTCCTGCCAGAGATGGTTGTTAAAAAGAGCCTTGTACCTCCCCCAGTCCCTTGCCTCTGCTCTTGCTATATGATCTGTGCTCATACCGTCTCCACTTCAACTTCTGCCACGGGTGGAAGCAGCCCAAGGCCCTCACAAGATGCAGATGCTGGCACCATGCTTCTTGTACAGTAAGCCAAATAAACCTCGTTTCTTTGGGAATTTCCCAGTCTCAGGTATTTCGTTTATTTTTTTTGAGATGGAGTCTCACTCTGTCGCCCAGGCTGGAGTGCAGTGGTGCCATCTCTGTACACTGCAACCTCCCCCTCCTGGCTTCAAGCGATTCTTCCACCTCAGCCTCCTGAGTAGCTGGGATTACAGGCATGTGCCACAACACCAGGCTCATTTTTGTATTTTTAGTAGAGATGGGGTTTTCCACGTTGGCCAGGTTGGTCTCAAAGCTGTGACCTCAGGTGATCCACTGGCTTCAGGTAATCCTTTATAGCAACACTAAACAGACTAACAGAGTAGCTATAGTAAGCATCCAATAAGTAAAAGCTAATTGCTGTTGTAGATGCCTTTAGGGAAATCTCTTTAAGATACTACGGAGAGTGAAAAAAAGAGGGAACAAAATAGAATGTATCTTAAGGCCTCACACATGCCTGAACATTTTCAAACTACTACCAAAGGAACTGTTAACAACAGGGTAAAATGAGGCTTTTCTCCTTAAACAACTTTCTGTGCTGTATAAAATTTTACCATGTGCCTGTGATACTTTATATTTAAAAAGACAATGTTCATCTTAAAAGATTATTTGGCTTATTAAAAGGTTGATTTAATGTCTCCAAAAAAAGTTTGAAGACAATGTCTGTGAAACTGGTTTTCATGAGACATACTGCCAAGTGTTCTCTGCATTCTGGCTAGCCTGTGAAGCTGGCCCTGAAGGCAGTATTCCCATGGCCACTAATTTCTCTTATTACTGCCATAGTTAGGTTCCATATCCTATTTTTTCATGGCACTGGAAAGAAACATGGATCCAGTAGTAATGTTCTCTTAATTATACTCTCTTTCATTCAAATATTCATTCATTCATTCGACAGATATTTAGCAAGCACCTACGTTGTTCTGAGCACTACAGCAGGCACTGGGGATGCAGCAGGCAAAAAAATAAAACAAAAACAATAAAAATATTTATCCTCATGGAGCTTGCATTATAGGAATATTTCGAGAACCTATTGCTGTTTAATGAACTATCCCCAAACATAGTGTCCTCAAACAACCTTTTATAGCCTCACAATTCCATGAGTCAGGAATTCAGGGCTCAGCTTGGTGGTTCTCCTGTTCCATCTAGTATTGACTGGATCTTTTCCTTGACTCCCTTTAGCTGATTGGTGATGCTGGCACAGAAGGTTCAAGAAGGCTTTATTCACATATCCAGAGCTTTGGTATATGGTCTCTTCTTCACCTGGCTAGTTTGGGACCCCTTACAGCATGGTGATCTCAGGGTATTTGTTCTTCTAATATGGCTGTGAACTTCCAAGAGGAGGCATCCCAAGCATGGAAGGCAGAAGCCAGAAGCCAGATTCAAGTGAGGGCAAAATAGACTACATTTCTTAATGGGGAATGACAATGTCACACTAGAAAACAACATGTGGGATGAAAGTTAATGTTGCAGTCCTCTTTAGAAACATAATCTACCTTAGAGAGACAAATGATTAAGAAGACAAATGAGTACAAATGAACTCTAAGTAGAGAACAAAAGCAGGGAAGGGAATACAGAGTGTGAGTGTGCGGATGAAGTTGCGATTTTAAGAAGAGGCACTAGAGAACTGATTGAGAAAATTATATTCACATTAAGACTTGAATTAAGTGACGATAGTTGGTGTAAGGGCATGCCAGGCAGAGGAAATAGCAGTGCAAGGCCCTGAGGCAGGAGCATGCCGAGTATGTTCAAGACAGTGCAAAAGCCAGTATACGTGGAATAAAGAGTGAAGTTTCTCTAGAGTAGCAGGAGATTAAGTCATATAGGTAATGGGGTCAGCAGACCATGAAAGGTATACAATCTGACTTGTGTTTCCATAGGATCCCTGTCTGCTATCCTGAGTATAGACAGTAGAAAACTATGTAGTAGTAGAGAGACCAGTTAGAAGGCTATTGTAATAATTCAGGCAACAGATGCTGGTGGGTTGAGTTAGGGTGGTAGTAATGGAGATGGTGTTAAGTGGTTGGATTCTGGAGATATTTTGAACATATATTCAATAAAATTTACGGGTGAAATGGACATATAGTGTTCTGGATAGAGAGAAGCCAAAGATGACTTAAAGGTTTTGAGCTGAACAACTGGAAGGATCGAGCTGGTATTTACTAGATGAATAAAACTGTGAGAAGGTCAGAATTGGGACAGAATAGCAAAAGATCCTGTTGAAGCTTGAAATGACTATTACACTTCCAAGTGTAGCTATTTCATAGGAGCTGCGACATACAAGTTAAGTCCTCACTTAACATCATCAGTAAGTACTTGGAAACTTCAGCTTTAAGGAAACACATAATGGAACCAATTTTACTGCAGGCTAATTGATATAAACAAGAGTTAAGTTCCTATGGCATATTTCTGGTCACAAAAGCATCACCAAACTGCTAAAGACTAAAACACTTCTAATATTAAACACTGAAATAAATGTGAACTATACATACATTTAAGAAAGATTAATAAAAACAAGATAATTATTTACCCAATTATTCCAGTTGAGGGTGGCCAGAGTCCATCCCAACAGCTCAGGGCACAAAGTCGAAGCCACCCTGGCCAGGAGACCATGCCCTAGCAGGGGGCACCTCACACACATGCCCACAGAGACTGGGACAATGTAGACACGCCAATTCACCTAACACGCACATCTTTGGGATGTGGGAGAGAAAACCCACACAGACATGAGGGAGAACATGGGAACTCCACAAAGACAGGGACCTTAGGCAGAAATAAATTCTTTTCCCATCAACAGTATAACAAAATGACAAGGAATGGAATGATGTTGAGGACCAGCTGTCATTGTGTGTGTGTGTGCATACATACACACATTTTTATTGTATTTTATTTTTCTTATTCTTTATTATGCTATTATTTATTTCAATGGATTTTGGGGGGAACAGATGGTATTTGGTTACATGAGTCAGTTCTTTAGTGATGATTTCTGACATTTTGGTGCATCCATCACTCACACGCACACACTTTTAAATGCATAAAAAATTTTTGGAAATATACATTAAAAATTGTTAACAGTCATTATCTCTAGATAATAGGAATCTTTGGAAAGTGGCACTGGGATGGTAGGGGAGGAAGTAATACATATGTTTTTGTTTTTTGATATCTTTTGGCATCATGTATATATATATGTATTACAATGTCCTATGTTACTTTTATGATGAAAAATTACTTAAAATTTGTGTGGTTGGTGATATGAATCAAGTCACTGCAAACAAATGTCTTACTAGGAAAGTCAACATTAGACCGGGGGTTTATAAGGTCCTTTCAAGCTCTGACACTGATTTCTGCAACTGGGCGTTAACTGGTAAGTCTCCCTGTCACTTCCTCCATAGGCTTCTGTGAAATTTGGTGTGTGAACAGCCTCTCTAATTCATCTGCTTCATTTTGAAAACAGTACTGAGAGCTCTCGGTGCTTAACTACCTCACAGGAAATTTGAGGTTGGATGAGATAAGGTGTTCAAATACTCTGAGTTACCACAAACACAGGTGCTCATGTAGGCAGAATATTATGAGTCCCGGAATATTAACAGACCTAGTAAAAAGAAGCTGTTTCTGTCTTTTGATCACATAGCTGTTTCTGTCTTTTGATTTTGATACTCTTGAACTCCATTTAGTCTGTGGTGGAATGAGTGTTTCTCCACAAACAGTATTAATTTTAGCATTTTTGTTCATGCCTTCTGTCAAACAAGATTTCTCCAGCCTTTGATTTTTATCAAGATTTACTTTAGGCTTCAAAGCATTTAATTCAAAGTTCACTCCATCAGTGGGTGGATTAGTTGAGTAACTGAAATACCAGTGTTGAATGCCACAGTAGTTATATTTCTCTTCAGAGGAGATATATTTACCAAAGTCATGTCCTAATGAACGATTAAACGACTGTCCAAACAGCAGACACCTTTGAAAGAAATTACTGGTAAACACAGAATGGAAAATAAACATGGACAGCTCTACAAAATGTTCATTCAATGGCTCTTAAATATTCTTCTAAGGTCATTATTATGTGTCTGGTGCTGTATTGGGTGCTAGGAATGCAGGAAGAAGACGTGTCTTTTCCCTCATGAAGCTTATATTCTGCTAGAGAAATGTCACATTGTATTTTAAATTTTTCACATTTGTTCTAATAAAGTATTGGGGATGCTATGTGAAGAGGAATTTAGAAGTTGCTGGCAGTTACCAGTTTCTGGAGATTTTGTAGTTGATTACTGTTATTCTGGGGAAAAAAAATCACCTTTAGTCCCCTAAAAGGTGAGGAGAAAACTAGAAAGTTACCACCAATCAGAATCACAAAATGTAGTCAGTGGAAAAGATGCAAGTATCTGGAAAAATGAGTTGTCTTAATATGTAAGAAAACCTTTCTTAGAACTGGAACTTACAAGAAATGGGCTGAAAATTCTAAAAGCAAACAACCTTAAAGAATAATGTCAAATACAGGTTGGATATTCATGAATATGATGGGTTGGGAGCATGGCTTCTGCCTACAGAAGGAGGTTGAGGCAGATAACCTCTGAAGAGCCTTCCCAGTGTAAGAATCAAATTAAATAGTGCAGTTATGAAATTATATTTTCTCTAGAGAACAATTTCTCAACAACCAAATAATCCAAGATGCTAATATTCTATAATTTCTTAACAAAGATCTCAAATAAGAACGGGGTAAAGAAAAAACAGGTCTTGTTAGTTACTGAAGAGTAAATAAAAGTTTAGCTTTCACTAGACAGTCTTGCATGAAACTTAATTAGAAATCTTACCATTCACTGGTAAAACATCTGTCAAAGTTAACAGGTAAACCACTAATTGGTAAGCAGTCATTCCAGGGCCCCTGCCATCATCAGCATCCCCAACTCCCAGGAAATCTTGCTAAAATTTTTCCCATATTTCTGCCTCCTTTTTCTAACCAATTTGCCAGCCAAATTTCTGTTTTCAGTACCAACTTTAGATGATTCTCCTCTCATGATGGCTTGACTTGCCGCTTCTTATTTCTATACTCTATCAAAAATAGGACCTCCACAGTAAAAAACAAAACAAAACAAAACAAACCCTCATAATTTTGATGGCAGAGCCTCCTAGTTGACTGGTACTCAGGCACCAAGTCAGTCCCAAACTAATAAATATTGATTGCATCAGTTCTTCCAGCTCTGATTCAAAGACATTGACTCAGTTTCAAATTGTGGTGAGGCATCAAAGGAAAAAGTTCTTGGTTTGGTTTCTTTAGGAAGAGACCTGGTTAACCTAACATCTGAATTCATGGCACAGTTACACGTTGACTGCTGACTCCTCACCTTGCAGCCACCCCAAGTAAGGAAGTCTCTGAAACAGTGTATCTGGTGCTTCTTGTGCCTAGAGCCACCTCTGGGGTTGGGATAATAATAGTCATAGTAGCTAACATATATTAAATATTTGCTCTTTCTTTGGAATTTTATGGTTTTATATATAGCCTCTCATTGAATTCTTGCAGTGATCCTCTGAGTAGTGTTTTATAATTACAATTTTACAGGGTCTGGGCCTTAGCAGAGTTAAGTTGAGCAGCCGAAGGCCAGTCAGGGAACGTAGCAAGGCTGGGATTCAAACCCAGGACACTGTGCTTTCAGTGTGGCAATGGCTGGAGACTGTAAGGTGTGGCTGTCACAGGAGGGAGCTGGGTTACACCTTTTCTTTTCTTTGCACCATGCCTGGCTCCCCTGCCCTGGGGCTCTCAGTCTTGCGTATTCTTAATGTACATGCTTTCATCTTGCTTTGTTTTACATTAGGGACATTTTTTTTTATAATTCGGTTAATGTTTCTACTTAACCGAATTAATGCATTCGGAGAGTGAGAAGTTCCAAAAAAATTTCCTTTCTGTATATGTAGTTAGGTTTTGCTAAAGAAGGGTAAGTTAAACTGGTGATTTAGTCAAAATAAGATTGATGAGGGAAACATCTTGTTTTGAAGATGACAAATACGGAGGCTTTTCAACCATGGAGGAAGACAGAATGCAGTGGCTGAAAAGGAGATTAAAGCAATAGGGAAAGTAGCTTTCTGACCCTTGACAGAAGCTTCTCAGAGTGATGGGGTGAGGGTAGGGGAGAGGCATGATGGGAGGCCAAGTGCTCTTCACCCCCTTCTCACTCCAAGTAGTTCCACTTGGCTCTTTCTTATGTATTAAAAGCCTACATAAAGTATTGTTTGGAAATACAGTTCTGCTGCTAAAACAAAAGTACAACATTGTACAATGGTTATTTTACTGCTGGTTACTGGTCAGAAAAACATTTTTTTTTTCTGACACTGGAACTAAACCCCATGAAAAAATCCAACTAATTTCATCCTCCATCCTCAGATGCCCAGGCAACAATCAAAGTCTCTATATGATGGGGACAAGCAACGAGTTGGTTAGGTACATTTTCCCCCAAATATTTTATTAATAGTATAAGTTACTGATTGCTTCCCAGGAAGTTTATGGCAAAAAAATTAAACAGACTATTTTCACTGGTGTTGATAAGACTTATGGTACATTTAGTCCAAAGCTTTCTGGGTTCTCCACCCTAAGCATTTTATTTTAGTAATCGATCTGGGTTGAAATCAGTCTAAAGTGGAATTATGAATTATATCTCCAAATGATTACAAAGTTTTACTAAACTTAATTTCTTGGGCTGCTTTGGCTGCCTAATACAACAAAGATGTTGAAGTATACCAGACACACTATTCTGATTTCCCAGGTAACCTTTGGGTAACTGATTCAGGGATGATAGCAGTTTTGTTCTCATAATTGTCTATTTAGGGGAACACTTTTGGCATCACAAATTACAAAGAAAAAAATAGGAAAAAGTTCAGTTGAATAGTCCTCAGAGGGAAGCAGAAATCAGGGACTCCATTCGAAGCCCTTGGACACTGAGTGAGGTTTGCCTGAGGCCCCTAAAGTTTCCTCCCTTCAATCTGCTCACCCCTCTGTGTCACCCTTCAGAGCCCTCAGGCCTCTCCTTTCCTCTTGTGTACCAAGACGAGAATTTGATAAATTCAGTTACCTTAAGACATCACAGGTAGATGCAATTTAATGTGTCACCCTCCCCTTGCAAAAGAGCTCCCACGTAAGAAAAGTCAAGTCAAGAGTGTCACATTAGTGACCTGGATATGTGTGAACTACTTTCTTTTGTAGAAATTTTTAAATCAAGTCAGGGAAGGCTTGATTCTTTCAGTATATTTACATTGACAAAGCATACCTAAAAAAGTGGTCCATGCCCTCGGTGAACTTAATGTATAGCGGTGGCATTTACAGGCTGCTTCTTCTTCTAGAAACAACTTAATAACGAGGATGCTCCCCAATACCATCTGTAGCTACCCCTGCCCTTGCTACGCAGAGAATCTGTCAGAGATATGATCTGAATCCACTAAAGCCCATATGGCAAATTTCTTCAGCCTACCAGAAAAAAAAACAAACTTCAGATGACAATCAAGGCCATTCATGATCTGACCACATCTGCCTTATTAACTTTATTTCTCATTAATCCCGAACCATATACAAATGAAACACTTTCAAGTTCTTAGGTAGACTCTATATTTCATGCTTTTTTAGTTATCGATTACAGCAGAAACAACCCCAAAATGTAGTGGTTAAAACAACATGCATTCATTATCCTATTATCAGTTACTGTAGGTCGAGAACTTAGGAGCAGCTTAGCCATGCGTTCCCAGCTTGGAATTTCTCAGAGGGTGGCAGTCATGCCTAGACTTGAGGGTCTGCTTCCAAGGTGTCTCATCAGCAAGTTGGGGCTGGTTATTAGTGAGAGGCCTCAGTTTCTTTCCACATGGGTCTCTCTCGAGACTGAGTATAGTGGCTGGCTTCCCCCTAAGTGAGTGATCCAAGAGTGAAGAACAGCAAGGGTGTGCTATCTTTTTATGACCTAGCCTCATGTGTCACACAGCATCACTTCCATCATATTCTCTGAGTTAGAAATGAATCACTAAGTCCAACCCATAATCCATAGGAGGGGAACTAAGTTCCACCTTTGAAGGGAAGGGTGTCAGAGAGTTCATGAACGTATTCTAAATTACCATCACTCTCCCACCCCGTTGCTCATTCTGTTCCTGCTGCTCAGAATTCCCTTTCCCATATCTGCGGAGCCCAATCAATACTACATCTTTCAAGACCCAGTTCAACTGTTTCTTCCTCCAAAAATCCCTCCCAAATGCCTAAGAGCTTTCCTTTCTTTTCATTCCCATTATATTTTCTACAATTCTTTTTTAACTACAATTGTTTTTATTTTAGATAGTAATTATTTGGCATTCCAAGCCAGGGTTTATCAACTTTGGCACTATCAAGGCTTTGGGCTGGATAATTATTTGTTGTGGGGATCCTGTCTTGTGTATTATAGGATGTTTAGTAGCATCCCTGGTCTCTTCCCACCAAATACAAGCAGCACTTTCTGCTTTGTGATAATAAAAAATGTCTGCAGACATCATCAAATGTTTTGTAGTGGGCCAAAAAAAAAATCACCCCTCATTGAGATCCATAGTTCTAGGCAATTATATTCTGTGATTCGTTTTGAATTTCTAACTCACCGCTCTGAAAGGCCATTCTAACAAGAATTAGGAACAGACTTTATTCTTTCAATCTTTATGTTGCTGAGGACCCCTGAGTTTTTCTGTCCAAACTTTCCTCGGCATTTAGTCTTCTGAGTGATTCCAATAGCTTATCAATAAATTCGCCCACTGGCGCAGAGGCCAATGGCTGTAATTCCAGCACTTTGGAAGGCCAAGGTGGGTGGATCACCTGAGGTCAGGAGTTCGAGACCAGCCTGGCCAACATGGCGAAACCCGTCTCTACTAAAAATACTAAAATTAGCCAGGCATGATGGTAGGGGCCTGTAATCTCAGCTACTTGGGAGGCTGAGACAGGAGAACTGCTTGAACCCGGGAGGCGGAGGTTGCAGTGAGCAGAGATCACTGGTACACTGAGGAGGATGAGAGCACTAAGTCTTGAATGACTGATTAGGTTCAAATCCTGTCTTCCCCATTTACTGTGAGACTGTGAGAAAGTTACTTAATTGTTTAGTGTCTCCAATTAGTCATCTGTAAAATGAGGATTAAAATACTACGTCCTGGGGTTAAAACATAAACTTAGAGCTGCTTTGACAGAATTAAGAGACCCAGAGACTCCTTAACTTGGCATCACCCTACTGGTTGCCACCTCCAAGGGCATCAACTCAGGGACCTAGGGCTGTCTAGATCAGTTTGAGACAATGAGACAAACACCAGTAGCCATCCCAGTTGTGAACTAGCTGTGTTGTCTTGGGCAAGATATTTATTCACCTGTTTAATATTAATAAGAAAGTTGAACAGGTGACTAAATACCTTGGTCCAAGACAACATGGCTAGTTAATGGTAGCCGGGGCCTAGTGCTCATTCCACTCTGTTAACTCTAGTTCTGATGCCAGCTATTCCAGCTTAATTCATCTTATTATCCTGAACTAGCATTCAAGGTCTTTTATGTGCTTCTTTATGTGGTCCAACATATCCCACCTCTCCCCTACTGTCACATTTGCTTCAATCATGCCTACTTGTTTTACCTACAAGAATTAACAATTCTTGCCTTTACAATACGCTCATTCCATTTCTGCCCAGCCAACCGCCCTATCCAATCCATTCCTTTCTACTTCTATGACTACTAATCTCCCTTTGAATGCTGCAAAATGAAACTCCTCCAGGAACCCACTGGATGAGTTATTTTCTATTTTACTCATCCCTTCTAATTTGAAAATCTATTATAACTAATCCTTACATCTTTGCAAGATATTCATAGTATATACTTTTGTACTTCTTAACTGGTTATTTTTTTTGAGACAGGGTCTCACTCTGTCACCCAGGCTGGAGTACAGTGACTAGATCACAGTTCATGGCAGCCTGGAACTCTCAGGCTCAAGTTACAAGTTATCCTCCTACCTCAGCTTCCCAAGTAGCTGGGACTGCAGGCATGTGTCACCAAACATGGCTATTTTTTTTTTTTTTTTTTTTGTAAAGACAAGGTTTCAATATGTTGCCCAGGCTGCTCTTGAGCTCCTGAGCTCAAGTAATCTGCCTGCCTTGGCTTCCCAAAGTACTGGCATTACAGGCATGAGCCACCATGCCCGGCCTTAACGCTATCCCTCACAGATCTTTCATAGCGCTTAAAATTAGATGCTAAATTGTGTAATGCTGATTATTCTTTCATATTGTCCACAGTGTTTTACATATTTTTTAATCTTTATAACTTACGTTTCCCAGAGGTAGACAGAGATTATTTGTATCCAGATAGATTTATGTTAGATATATGGGAGGAAGGTCAAACCATGCTTCATCTCCATAATCTCTAATATGATTGGTTCCACTCACAGGAATTCACGTGAGATTAAGAATAGTTTGTCTTTTAATTTATAAGCCCCAATAGTGCCAAATATAGAGATCAAGAGACAATGGACAATAAGTATTTGGACATATTCTTAGATATTTTCTAAATTTCTAGGCACCATGAGCCTAACATGTTCACATCAAACAAGAAATGAAAATAGGAGAGGATTTATAAGTGACCGAGTAACTGTGTGTGTGTTGTATCTCTGTCAGCTGTATCCTCTTCCCTCTTCATACATGTTACATACTATATGTCAACTTATAGAAACAAGGCAGAAAACTAAGCAGTAAGTCTAGGACTATGTGTTACATCATTATCTTATTTAATAAACATGACTATCTGACAAGTTATTTTTTTTTAATCTTAAAGATTAAAATAACCCAAATGAGGTTTAAAAAAAAAAAGCCCCAAATCATATAGCTAAGTCATGACAGAGCTAGAATTTAACCCAAGTCTAACTTCAGAGTTTGTAGTCAACTACCATGCAGTATATGACCCAGAAAAAGTCTTCCATTCTTGTATGTTTGTTAAGTGGGGCTATTGAGAGAATATGGTAATGATTAATTTATATAAAATATTTAAAACAGTATAGTATCTTACACATAATACCCAATAATCTGTACTCACTCTCATTACAGTATACTATGACAGGGTTAAAAGGTCGATAAAACATGCTTCCTGCCCTTGACAAATCTAATAGGGTATTGTGGTTAGGCTTCTCAAATGGCACTCCAGTGGCTCTAATTCAGTGGCTCTTTGCCCATGAAGATGATGAGATATCACATCCATGACTATATTGCATGCAAAAGGTATTTCTGTATCAGTTGACCTGGAATCACTCCAATTATCTTGAGTATCCTAGAGATTACCTTGGTAGGCATTCCTCATCTAATCACATGAGCCCTTTAAAAGCAAAGCACTTTCTTCAATTGGTAGCAGCTGAAAAAGTCAGAGATTTGAAGCATGAGGAAGGCTTGATGCACTGTTGCTGACTCTGAAGACTGAAGGGGCTACCTGCAAAAGCTGGAACATAGTTTCTAGGAGCTAAGAGTGGCCCCTAGCCAACAGCTAGTTCTACAAGCATTGGAACTGAGCATAAAGTACCTAGTAGGGCATGACAGGTTGGAGCTGGGTTGTAATGGTTTCTGTAAACTATGTAAGGTATTTGGACTTTTTATTCTGCTACCATTGGCAGTACATTTTAAAATAACCTTTTAAAACTAACTGAAAATACCTTGACTGAAGAATCTAACACAGTATGTGTATGAGTATATATTTATGTACGTATGAAATATCTACAGTTTTATATTTTATATACATAAGACACATGTTTTAATATTTGAGGTAAGTGAATAATTCCTCTTACTATTCTTCTCTCTGTTAATATAAAACTATAAAATTGGCACACTTCAGCACTTATTAAGATGGCTAAATTCAACAAAAATGCATCCATTCACAAAAATAATTTTCTTTTGAGTAAACAAAACATAAAAATATTTTGAAACAAAACACCAAAAAGTATTCATTTTCAACAATTTATTTTGATATCTTGAAAACATCTGACATAATTATGTATATACAAGATCTTTTCAATCTACCTCTCCTTTAGTAGTTACATTAAGAGATTACCATATGTCTCAAAAGCAAACTGCTACAATTTAAAACACAATTTTCCATGAGATCTGGAATGGTCTTTCTTGATTATCAAACATGCCAGGATTAGTATTTTCTCCCATACTCAGATAAATAAAAAGGTTGGTTAAAATTTCTGTAACTTTTTTTGTTATTGTTAATTGAATGTAAAGGTAGTTTGTTTCTCTAAGCACATTGATTAGTCGGCCTCTCTCCCTAGATAGAGGGAAGGTTTTTTTTTTTTAATGTTAATATTTCTGATCACGCTACAGGTTTAGAAATAAAATGTTGAAATAACACAACTGAGCAAGGATTGTTCATTTCTCTTCCCCTCCTCTGGGGTCCTCTGTAGGAATAAAGTACTGAGGGAGGTGCATTAAAATAATGATACTCCTTGTGGCTAGCAGCAACCTTATACCCTAGGTACCTAATTTATTGCAGTGGCTTAAGCTCTGGGGAAATTCTGGATCACTAAACTACAACTAAATTCTGGATCACTATAATGTTATATCAATGGATTTTTTTTTTTTTTTTTTTT
>NW_016107457.1:4443945-4454593 GCF_001604975.1 Cebus imitator
TAGAGACGGGGTTTCACCATGTTGATGTCTCGATCTCTTGACCTCGTGATCCACCTGCCTCGGCCTCCCAAAGTGCTGGGATTACAGGCTTGAGCCACCACGCCAGGCCTATCAATGGATTTTTAAGAGTATACTTTAAGAAGGATTACGTGTAAACATTTTAATAATGTTAATCACACCACAGCTATTAGAATGTCAGTCTTGTAAGAAATGGCATCAGCTATTTGGTATGTCTTTCTCTGATTAAACTGATTCCACCACACTATCTACTTCTATCAGTGTAGTCTAGAGAGAGCACTTAAAGAGAAAAAGTTAGAAATGTCTGCACAAATAAGCTCTTTTAATGTATAGAAGTTTCAATCACATGACTTGGGCTTGCTTACCAAATACCTTTGGTACTTTAAAAAATGTATGTCCATGATATAATACTTTTTAATCCAGAAGTTTCACCCATATTTAATTTAAAAATGAAAATTATAAGCAAATCCAATTACACAAGCATGTCAGAAAATAATACACTCTAATATATTTTCAAATGAAGACTTGTCTTTAAAAACTAACTCAAAGGTAACATCTTTCCCAGAGTTAAGTAAAAACATCTATTACCCAGAATAAGCAGATTTCATTTAACTATTAATAGCAATGAAAGTTACACCTAAACGTGTAAACATATGTAAACATTTAAAAATAGTAAAGTCTTTGAAATGTAAGGGCAAAATGTCAACTCTGTATTATAATTTAAGACGAATAGCGAAGACAGCTACTAGAATATAAAAAAAATGGTCATCAGTTAAAGTTTAATTACTGTTCAATTCTTTACTCTTTAACAAGAAAATGAGTTTTGATAAATCCAGACCACAGAGACAGATATTTTTCTTGCAGAACATTTCTTGCTCATGGTGCAATGCAGCATTCTGTCTATCTAGTATAGTTGTACCACATTTGTGGTAACACAGGTGATTACATTCAAATGGCATTTAACGTAAATTGCACCAAACTGCCCTATAATTTCATTTTGGACTGAATTAATTAACTTCTCAGTAGGTGACTGAGGTGCTGAACATAAGCCTAAAGAAATACTTGACTGCTTAACCTACCTTATGTGAGTTGTCTCTAATTCAAGACAGCTTCCATTTTTAATAAATAGTACCAGGTAAAATGCATTTAGTAGGATCCCAAAGGGTAAAGATAAGGCATTTATAATAAATGGATTTAGTTTTCCACATATATTCACATCCATTTAAAAGAAGTCAGGGGGCACTGCAGACAGTTAAGGAGGATTTAACAAAACTCAGCAAGACTTGGCATGACTGATATTTTTGAAAGACTATTTACCTTAGGAGGTGCGTATGTAGAATTTTAAAAATGCCTTCTTTGCCCTTGCAAGGTATTAAAATAAAAAAGTTACCACTTAGTTGCAATTAAAAATAATGCTATCTTAATGCAGAATATGTAAATTATATCCCAGAGCTTGAAATGTAAATGTAATTATCTAAGACATTATCTTTAGATCATCAGAATTATCATATCATAAAATATCTATTCTATTTCCCCAATTATAATGTTATTATCAAGAGCTGACAGCTAACTCTTTGTTTCCAGTTTATGGTCTTCATATATCAAGAAACAAAAGGACAAACAAGGTATGTGAAAGCTCATAAAAAGCTGAAGCAGCTTTCATGTTACACGGCATATTTCTTTGTCATAAACTTCTGGTTTAAGAAATGAGAAAACAAACACTTCTTTTGAAACACTTTTTGACACATTGCTTAACTATTTTTAGATTTTTTTTTTAAAACTGTAAAGGAAAGGAGAAAGAAGAGAATGAGGGAAAGAGGGCTTTCCCTTTGGGGATGAGACTGAGAGAGAAGACGGGGCCAGAGGGAAAAAAAAAAAAAAAAAAAAAAAAAAAATAAAAAAAAAAAAAAAAAAAAAAAAAAAAAAAAAAAAAAAAAAAAAAAAAAAAGAAAGAAAAAAACCAACTTTATATTATAATTACACTCTTTTGGGAAGGGGTAAATCAGCATTTCAGGAGCCGAAGACATCAGGCCCATTTCGAAGACTTATAACATACAGTAACCTGGGCCCCGAGAAAGAGACTGAATAATTTGGTGGGGAGAGGGTGGTGGTCCTTGCTCATGCTTTGAAATGGTTCTAGGTAAAAAGGGCTTCAAAGTTCTGCTCTGAGGACACAACTGCTAAGTAATTTCTATATGATTACTTTCTTTTTCTTGTACAATTTAAATCCTTCCTGCTATTATGTACATGAGGAAAAATCACAAGAATATAATCTAGAAGTTTTAATACTGTTGTAATAAAGGAAGGCATCAACTAGGAAAAAAAAGGAATGCTTAGATGCCAGTTTCAGAAACAATTTTGGCTGCAGCATTTTCTAGCTCTATAATTCTGTGGCAATGACAGTCACAAATGCTGTCAAAAACAGCAATGAGGCTTAAAAAAGTAACTAAAAAATTCAAACAATATCCTTTAGATTTTTAATGTCACTTACTGAAACAGCAATCATACAGAAATTTATGAGAGCCTTCTAGTTAGATAAAGTAAACCCACTTTTTAAGGTTTCCATACATGTGATGATCTCTGTATGCCATCAAGCAGGCAGTATCCTCTCACCAAACACTGTGTCTGTCCTGGTGTTACCGGTCACAAGAAACCTTTTGTTACCATTACTCCCTCAAGATTCAATTCTTACTAGGAGTCCTGGGCAAACACAGAAGTGACCTGGCAGTTACATCATTCTTTGTAAATGAAAAAGACCCTGCTATCTGAAAATAATGAAAGGCTCTGTTTAAATTAATGTGGGTTTTTTTTTTTTTTGTCAAGTGTTCGTTTTATTTTGTAATAATGTAGTTTTGATCCAAACAGAGTTCTTGCTAGCTTTAAAAAGATCTCAAGAGATTATACACAGGGCAGCAACTTAATTCTTAGCTTTTATCTCTTGCAATGATATTTAGGGTTCAGTGTGATTTGAGATTTTTAGTGCTGCTGCTGACACCTTATGGAAACTGTTTTATTTGGAAATTCTAATTCGATTTTTAAAATTGTTCTGCTCTTGTTTACAAAAAGCATTATTATAAAAAATGGATTTTTTTTTTTGTTCCTTATAAGGTATTTTTCTGCTATTTATTCCTCACTTGATTTTATAATCCTGTTTGGGTCACTATGATTAGCTGCTATGGAAATTACCTCCTATGGAAATGACTCCAATGTCACTGTTGTAAGAATATGACTTCTAATGAATGATACCGCTATCAGATATCAACCTTACTAGGACAAGGAAATCTAATTAAAATTGTAAAAAAGAATTAACTCTGAAAATTATTTTCCATGGTAGCCAACTTTTCCAGTATTTTTGAATCTCCCATCTTCTTTTTAAATAAGAGTTAAATGAATTTCAAGGTGTTAATCATCTACTCACTTTCCTAAATTCCAAAGCCACAATGGAAATTAGCAACACACACAGAAAATTGAACGTAAAGAGAATTTCATCTACCATTTCTCTAAACTAATAAGTGTTATGCTTCATTTATGAAAGTTAATGTCAACAGGATTTCAGGGCTCATCAAGGAAACAAGTCTGAATAGCACATTACAAATTCCCTTTAAAGATGAAGAATTTAATATTCCAAAATTTGTCCCAAGAATTTAAAAGGTCAGCCTATAAACTAGTGAGTTAAACAATAGATGAGAGCCAGTGAACCATTAGATGAGAATTCCAGAATGCTAAGAAGAGAATTTTCTTGGGTGGATTCTATAATTTGTGGTTTGAACGAAACCTTTGAAACATTCCATTAGTATTAAAATTCTCACAATGAGAATATGGCTCATATTTAACACATTTTAAATTACTAGACAGTCTCTCCCCAAAAGAAATTTTAATGCTTTATTCTGCCTAGGGCTTATTCACTGCCTGGTACTAATTTAGGAATAAATTAACCCTTCCAACAATTAGGATATTGTCTAGAAACTGCCTCTTGCACACTGCTGGAGAAATCACTTACATTCTGAAAATCAGGAGTAAAAAGAAAAAAATCCATATCTTTATTATGTTTTACTATACCTAATAGCTTATTAATTATTGGTATAAATCACTATCATATTTACCTATATAATTACACATTACTCAATTTATAATGCCTCTGAATTAAGCATTACAGTTATAGATTTTGTTAAATGTTTTATCATTAATTGTTTTCTATACTTGTGCCTGCAGCCATGATCTAGGGTCCAGAATGTCTTTGATGGATTTCTGCCTTGGAGCTGGCACTGGCTTGCCTTCAGAATTGGTTTTAGTGTCTGCATGCTCACCATCACTTAATCTTTTTTTCCTGGCAGGGAGAAGTTTTCGAGGAGCAGCCATTGGTTTCTGTAAGTGATGCATTAGGATTGATAGTTTGGTATCCAAAGGTGAAGTCTGAGACACACTTGTTTTTCCCCAGTTGTCCTTAACCAATTGATCTGTGTTACTCTGTGATTTTAAGCTGAATGGAAGTTTATCAGAAGGGGGAAGGGGAGCTCGTCTCTTTTTCCCTTTTTCATCATGTAATGGCTCACCTGCAGGAGACAGTACCTTTTTCTGGATGACCATTTGATGGTTACCATCAAAGAGTGTCGCCCAAGGAGGTGGTAAGGATTCTTCATGCTGACCAGTAAGGAACTGCCCATTTGTCTCTTCAATTTTTTTTTGTATTATATCCGTTAAACTTTCAAGTTTCATAGGTGAATCAATGCCTATAATTTTAAGAATACATGAAAAAATTCACAAGCAGTATGCACTTGATCAGAATAAGTTATTATTTTCCAAACTAGTATGCTATATATAATGGTCAAAGACTATGATAAGGAAAATGTTTGCTTGTAAAAATAACCATGCTATCAGAACTAAAAAGATCATGCAATACACTATATATACAACATTTTATATGTAAACACACATATAATACACTATATAAAACATATATGTAACATACATATAATGTACATAATACATACACATGTATAAATATATTCCTAAAGAAATTAGCAAAATCCAGCTTTCAAAGAAGTGGAATTATATGAGTTTTTTTAAAAATTCTATAGATGAAGTATTTATGAGACAACATTTCTTGGATTTAAAACCTTATTCTGACTTGTAGGTAAGAGATTTCCTTTTTACAAAAGCTAGATGTATATTGGGATGACTGAAATTGGATGAGTATTCATTCCTGTAGACTAGCAAAGTCTCTGTTAAAAGCAAAAATGCTTAAAACCAAAAACCCAGGAAGAGGGTAAAGCCCTCATACCACTTTGGTAATAAAGGTGCCGGTTGAAATTTCCCTTGGGAAAAATAAAACAACAGAGATAAATATCAAATGAATTACTGGTATTTTAAAATGTGTGAACCCAAATGTACCATTTTTAACATAACATTTTAAAATGAATGTAAGTACAGATACATTAGTGGCAAGTTGGACAGAATATAGACTGACTTGCATTTGTTCACAACATTATTCACTGAGACAACTGCACAAAAATAAACACCTTTCAAGAAACTGAATATTAGTGAGTCTAGAAATTTAAAATTTTTCAAAGTATTAAACATAACCAATTTTTTTTGGCCAGAGATGAAAGCTTCCATTCATTAATATGCATCTAGCAATACTACTTGAAATTTAATAAAATACAGAAAAAAATTACTGAACATGATTACTTTTTAGAATCTGCAAGTGTTTATTTTCAGAATTTTCATCAGCTACTCAGCTAATATTTATTTTCAGTGCACCTTTACTCATTTTAAGCCCTTATATTTTTTGATTGATCTTAAGCATTCAGACTATTAAAGTATATTCATTATTTTGTATGAATTCATCTATTAAACATGAGTTCCTTAGTCTATAATCAGTCTTTTTTCATTTATTTTGATTGTGCCCTGAAAATTTTAGCATTTTAATGTCAGTAGAATAAGCTACTTGGTATGGACAATGTTGTTTTTTTTATCCTGCAGCCTAGAAAAGCCAAGCCCCACTTACTCATATCATGGTAGACTGAGGTTGCCTCTTTTGTCAAGAACAAAGGTGGTTTCCGTGGTGACATAATCTCAATTTTCATAAGTTCTTCACAACAATGCTTCCACTGGCCTAAGACAGACAGAAAAAAGGTAGACTAGTTTAAAACAGAAATGTAAAGATATATATTTCGTTTTTAATAGATAGCAGTACATTTTTGCTTTGAATAAAAATCAGTGAATTTATAAATAAAGCAGTGCCTTAAGGGAGGCTTGCACAAAAACCTAATACTACCCATAATTTCAAAGTCCAGTTCTGAACATAAAAGTAATCTATTTAAAAAATAAAGTTTGGCCGGGTGCAGTGGCTCACACCTGTGATCCGAGCACTTTGGAAGGTCTAGGTGGGCAGATCACCTGAGGTTAGGAGTTCAAGACCAGCCTGGACAACATGGCGAAACCCTTCTCTACTAAAAATACAAAAATTAGCCAGGTGTGGTGGCATGTGCCTTTAGTCCCAGCTACTTAGGAGACTGAGGCAGGAGGATCGCTTGAACCCAGGAGGCGGAGGTTGCAGTCAGCCAAGATTGCACCACTGCACTCTAGGCTATTAAATACTATCCTATTTCACTAAATGGTTAATAACTACTTCAAAATTTCTATTTATTGCAAAAGCTTGTGCAGGTTCTCTTCTTTTAAATATTAAACATTAGGTATTCAAGATGTTGAAAGGTTAAACAATCGACTGAAATATAGTTACCTAGAAGGAAACAGAAAAAAACATAAAGGAGGGAGGTTCTCAAAAATGGTTTCAACTATGAAAATTTTGATTAAGAAAGAAAAATTATTTACTTAGCAATTGTCCCTTTAAGATGATTATCATGTTTTTTCAAAATCATTTAACTCTATAAAAACACTGTATTTTCATTTAGGTAAAAGGTATATAAAAACCTATTACTATAAAATCATATCACTCAATAAAATTCTGAGTCAAATTTGTTTTAGGAAGGACACATTAAATAAAGGCATTTGGCATAAGAAAAAAATACTCTCGAATAAAATGTTTCCACTATTAAGTTAAAATTTAAGTGTGGACATTATTAATTTTTCTTTTAGTTATGCTTCACACTAATTTAATCTTAAATTTTGTAGATTTCTCCTGAGTGATGTCCAAAAATTTAATCTTTTCATACTTATTGTGTACCTGCATGCTGGATAGCAACTATGCTAGTTCCTATGTGACTATAGATTAATTTTGTAAGAGTAAGTTACTGACATTCACCTTCTTATAGCCTATCTTATACTGATAGAAAAGTAAATATAATACACCTAGGTCATATATCCATATTCAGTATCTAACCTGGTTATTTTCTATTACTTAAAAACTAAGGACATTTCATGTTTAATAAATTACTCATTTTTATATAATTACTCATTTTATAGTAGTTGAATATACTACTATAGTAATATATGCATAAATTTAAAATCTATCACCCTTACTTAGGAAACATAAAAAAGCCTTTCAGTATGTTTTATTATGATGCTAAGCACAGAATACGGTAAAAATTTCAAAATAAACCACATAGTAACTGATAAAGGGAATAAATTATTGAGTACAACGCTTCAAAGGTTGATCTCTAGAAAGCACATCTAGTAGGATCTGAGATCTGATAACTTATTCCTCCCCACACTTCCTTTTGTAGATAAATATATAAAAGCCAGTTTTTTTCTTCTTGGGGGGCAGGAAAAAAAACCCTTATCTAATGGAAAAATAATTAAACACTTTAAACTGGCACACATTTCTGTCACATTCTAAGTTATTATGAAATACAGTATTTTCTCTATATTGGTAAATAAAAGCATTTCATTGTTAAATTAGTAGCAGAATACTAGTTACAATGAAAACTGAATATAATGCCACATTATTTCATGTGTTACTAAAGACAGAGGTACAACCGCCTTCATGGGTTAAGACTACAATTGAAACATTTATTTTGCCAGCAAATAAATCTCTATGCATAGTTATACATGATAGCCAATATACTAACATGAAAACAAGGGCCCAATATGAAACAGTAAATGAGTATGTTTTGTTCACATAACAATTTATATATTAAAGATGTTTCCTAAAATACTATTTATTAGTGTTCCCAGTCAAAATAATTTTTTATGCTAAGCTCCTAATGTAACTCAATATTTATATTGTTAAATATTGAAATAAATGAAATGTTCCAAATCCGTCTTTTCTATATCTTTTACCTATCATTCTTTACTCCTACTGACCATCCAGAACACGTGTCACTCCTCTTTCACAGGTTTAACTCACAAAGATTAACAGTAGCTATTACATCCCTCTTGCCCGCCAACATTCACCTGAGGCCATTCTCCCCTCGGCTAAACATATCTACTTCCATAACTGTTTCCTCCTGAGTTCTGATTATCTAACCCTCTTGGTTTTCTATTCTTTTTTTTTTTTTTGGGACGGAGTTTCACTCATGTTACCCAGGCTGGAGTGCAATGGTGCGATCTCGGCTCACTGCAACCTCCGCCTCCTGGGTTCAGGCAATTCTCCTGCCTCAGCCTCCTGAGTAGCTGGGATTACAGGCACGCACCACCATGCCCAGCTAATTTTTTGTATTTTTAGTAGAGACGGGGTTTCACCATGTTGACCAGGATGGTCTCGATCTCTTGACCTCGTGATCCACCCGCCTCGGCCTCCCAAAGTGCTGGGATTACAGGCTTGAGCCACCGCACCCGGCCTGGTTTTCTATTCTTAAATAAGGCAAAATAATTCAAATTTTCTCTCAATATTAAATGTGTCTTGCTTTATTCTGCCCTGAATATCTATCCTGTACTTTGTACTATGTATCATACTTCAACCAGGATCACAGGAGGTTGCACCTGTCACTAGAAAAGTTAAAATTTTAAAGTATAAGTCAATTTTTTAGTATGGTATAAATACCTCTACCTTTGCTTCATATATCCATACACAATGAATTCTGAATTTTGAAGTATAAATGTAATAGAATTTGTACTGCAAAAATTACATAGGTTGGCAGTTTTCATGCCAAAAAGTATTAAATACCAAAGAAGAAACCAGACCTGAGAACCAAGTTGTCATCACTTTCTTATTATGTTGACAGTAGAAAAATGTCATGAGATTCTTATCCCTCAACTCCCCATTTTAGCATGATAAATTATTTCACATAATCTAAAGAATGAAAGCATGAGATCATCTAATAGCAGTTGATATGCAGACTAGAAGATTCTGGTATTATCATGGTCATATTTCTCCTCTTGTTTTTATGCACATAAAAATTATAAAATACCAGAATCATTCTAAAAATAAATCATTTATAAGATTCTCTAAGACAGAGCATTTAAAAAAATGGTTACAATTTTAGCTATGATCAGCAAAAGAAAGGACATTGTTGTCTTTTAAGTTACACACTTGAGATCTGCTGAAATTTTTAGTTTTAGCAGAGTCTCACTCTGCCACCCATGCTGGAGTATAGTGGTGAGATCTGTTTACTGCAACCTCTGCCTCCCGGCTTCAACTGATTCTCCTGCCTCAGCCTCCCAAGTAGCTGGGACTACAGGCGCATGCCACCATGCCCAGCTAATTTTTGTATTTTTAGTAGAGATAGGGTTTCACCATGTTGGTCAGGCTGGTCATGAACTCCTGACCTCAGGTGATCCATCTGCCTTGGACTCCCAGAGTGCTGGGATTATGAGCATGAGACACCATGCCTGGCACGAAAACTTTAGTTAAATAAATGTTGTACATGCTGATAAGCATGAAATGAATATCTGAATATTTATTGTCTAGGGATGGTACATAAGGAAAACAAGTCCCAAACAATCCAAGAGGGCCATGGAGGAAATCCTCTAGTTCAATGCTGTGAACCAGAAACCTTTTCAGGCCTAAGTTTTCTCATCTTTAAAGCAAAGAGAAATAATCTGTACTTCATAGAGTGTTATGAGGATGAATGAAATAATCTAGTATACGGGAAATAATCCATAAATTTAGACCCCTTTCTTGCCTCTTCCCCAACTTCTAAATTGAGGGCTGCAGGTATTAACTTTTCTTCATAGTGTTCCAGAAAACAGAGTTCTTAAAATGTCCCTAGGGTTATTTCCATGAGTTGCAGAAATAATTTCCCTTTTTGGAAATGTCTCAGTTTTCCACTGAATAGCATTCAACTGACAAAATACTGGTAGCATCCATCAGTAGGCTTTGTTTGATCAGGAACAGCCATCAACATTCTACAATTTCAATATAAAACTGTAGATAATAAATATGCTGTTAGACTTATTGTCAGTAAACACAAAGAACTGTTACGATTTCAATATTTTCCTGTTGATAAAATTCTTCCTTGAGAAATGTTAGAACCTCACATATTTTACACACAATAGCCCTATTACATTACCATCCCATAGTTTTTATAATCCATGTCATTGGACTGTATTATTGAGATGAGAAAATCATGTGTGTGATTTAAAACAAAAATAAAAACCTCTCTGGATGTTGTCCAAGAAGATGATAACAAATCTGGAGTTAAGGGAAGGCTACGAAAGTGAGACTCCTGAATGTTTCAATATTTTAGAATCATCATTATCCTGGAAAAGTTTTTTGTTCCTCAAATGG
>NW_016107457.1:4454607-4502835 GCF_001604975.1 Cebus imitator
GTCCCCAGGCTGGAGTGCAGTGGCACAATCTCGGCCTACTGCAACCTCTGACTCCCTGGTTCAAGCAATTCTCCTGCCTCAGCCTCCCAAGTAGCTGGGATTACAGGCATGTACCTCCACGCCCAGCTAATTTTTCTATTTTTAGTAGAGATGGGGTTGCACCATGTTGGCCAGGAAGGTCTTGATTTTCTGACCTCATGATCCAGCGTGCCTGGCCTCAAATGGCTTCTTATCTGTTAGATCAAACACATTGCCTTCAACAGTTAAATCCTAACATTTTGAGAGAATATGGTCTGGTTGTTTTAGTGACCAAAGGAACTTCAAAAAGCAGGAAGTAGAGTTGCTAGAATCGAAACGTATACTACACAATAGTCAGTCAGCCACTGGAAAGAGACTGAGAGAAAAAAACATCAGTGCATTGATGATATACTACCACTTTTTCAAGAACATAAAAAATTCTTGCTACAAATTATAAGATTATAATTTTAAGATTGCTGTGCATATCCTTTCAGGCTACATGAATATACAACTACAAAATCCAAGTATCTATTTACTAAGATCAAAGAAATGCTGCCAGAAGGCTTCCATCCACTTCTGAAGATCTTCTCTATTGTCAACTGCAAAAATCTGAGTTATAGCTTGTCCAGGAACAGGATTGATGACAGAGAAATTATGGATTCTTTTATTGGCATCCTTATCCATTGCCCGGATTCTGGTTTCCTAAAAATTAAGAAAAAAATTGGGGTTTTGCATCAGAAAATTTCTGCAATGATCAAACAAATGTTTCACTGCTTAGCTGCCATATTTATATCTGATATAACCATAATCTTATTACTGATCATTTGAAATTTAAAACATCTAATTTTGAGAATTTTTTATATTCAAATTTCAATCTAGAAGTTTTTTAAAAAAGAATGCTTTATATTAAAAAACTGAATGTTTTTAAGTGTGCTATATATAGCACTTATGCTAAATTATATGAGATTAAAACATAACCCCTGTTTTGATCTAAGTAGAAGTTTGCTGTCTTTTCTATACATCTTAAAATTTCCAATAAAACAAGTACAGCATGTCATAACTGTAATGTGGATTATATGCTAACTATATTTCAAACTAATAAAACAGAATCAGTAAAGTATGTTTCTTATTCTAATATTCATGCATAATATCTAGTGCTATCAGTTAAAGCAGTAAAACCATAACTTAGTGTTTACTGAAGCAAAACAGTTAAGTTTTCTTCATTAACATTTATTTTGTATATAACATTCATTTACAAAGTTCATAAAGATCAATAAAGTAATACAATCCTTATAATGATAAAATTATTTTTAAAGTACGAGGAGCAACACTGCAACAAAGACAATGGTTTCATTCACACTTACAGTCTAAACCTTTTTTCTGAGTGATACTATGTACACTATTGTGATGACACTTATTGATTCTACACTTAGAAGATTCTGTGAAGTATATTCTCAAGTCACACAGACACAACCATGCCCCATAGTAAGCTAGCAACTACATGTGGTTTTGACCAAGGAATAGTGGGGGATAAAGTCTGTATTAGAACTATTACACAAAGATAGAGATTTGATGCCTACAGAATGATTTCTTTACACTATTCTAGGGAAGTACTGTCCGGTATAAATACGATGTGAGCCACATATGTAATAGAAAATTTTCTAAAAAGAAACTGCTGAAATTAATTAAAAAATGTATTTCATGTAACTCAGCTTGTCCAGGAACATATCCAAAATATGTTAAAGGGTTTCATACTAAGCCTTCAAAATCCAGTTTCTATTTTACACTTACAGCACATCTTGATCTGGACCAACCAAATTGTTAAGTGTCTAACAGTCACTACAGGATGGTGGCTACTGCACTGTACATAGTGGTTCAAGAGAATCATGGTTAAGCCTGCTGTAATGTGTGACAAGAATATTCTGGCTGGTAGTATTAAAAGTTAATTAAGAAAAGAAAGAAAGAAATTCTTCACTGAGTAAAGGGTGAAGAGACTATATAGTCACACATCAAAACCTATATATATATACTGTGGATATTATGTAGTTATTACAGAAGTAGCAGGGTTAGGAATAAAAGCTATCCATTCCCTGAAAAATGGATAAATACAGGCAGGTGAACACCATAAATACTAAAAAAGGAATTCTTTTCTGAAGGAATAAATTCTTATTCAAAACCACAGGGGAAAAATGTACATTGTATAAAGTAGCAATGTAGCTTTGAACCTTTAGAGTATCACAAAATGGAATGATTGTTAACCATCTTAGAGATAGTCTATCCTGCCACTTAGAGATACTTCTATCCTAGAACTCTAGGAATGTGCCTTTAGAGGACTGTAACGGGACTTATACCCAGTATCTTCATTTTATCATAATGGAGTCTTTTTACACTTCTATATCTTGGTAATAAACTTTGTGAATTAACTCTTTTAAGTAATTATCTGTATTATGTAACAAATGCTGCCCTAAATGGTATCCTTGGACCTCAGGGATGCACCTAATCATCCACAATAAATATAAAGCTTATTATCACTAGCAGAGAATGACTGAAACTCTTTGATATGCTACTCTATTAGACTAGGCAAAGGTTAAATCATAGTGGGGAAAAAACCCTCTATTGTTAATGTTACAAAAGAAAATAAAAAGCATTCTTGTTACTGAAATTGTGCTTCTCTCTACCAATTCCATTTTAATAAACATTTCTGACAACTTTATGGATTCAATTTTTAAATAAGGGAAATCTGATTTTTATAGATGAATTTGGGTATTTTTACCAAGGCATCATTTCAAATGAAACCACTACATAGAAAATCTGATGAACTGAATCATTTATATCCTTCTAAGAGAATATAATACAAAAATATATAAATACTACTGTATATACTCCATTAATTCTGGTAGCCATAAATACCACTACATTTTTAAAACATAAGAGGTTTTTAAAAGGTGCAAATGAAATACAGAATTTGAATTAAATTCTACATGCTATCATCCAAAAAAATTTAACAGAAAACTTTTAACCACAAAATTGCGTGTCAAAGAAAAAGTGAATAGCACAAGTAAAGTTTCTCAGAGTGTCAGGAAGTTCATGCAAGCTGTTTTTCAGTGTGGGAAAATATCAAAAATAGTGCTCAGGTCTTCACTTCTCAAAAAAGGAAGTGATTAGAAAACACTAAGGTGAATTTCAGGACTGTTATCATTATGGGCTTCTGTGTTTATATAAGGGAAGTATCTCCTCTTAGGGTATGAAAACAAGGAACCTGGTAATTCTCTGCCTCCCCCCTCCGACTATTTCTGCCAACTAAAATACTGCCTTACTCAGTAAACAGCTAAAAAATATTTTAAAATATAAACAATTGAAATAGGAAAAGAAGAACTCAAATAATGATTTAAAAGTTTTGTATTGATAGACACAGATCCTAAAAATAATCTCCAATCCAACTCTTTGTGAGGAAACATGTTCTGTGAGAAGTATTCTATTAAGCCCAGCATTTCCGGTTTTGTTTTTGCTAATCTCAAAACTTCAACTGATCTAGGAGGTTTTATAGTTAACTTTTCATGATATGTAAATAGACTTGAGATTATTCACTGTGAAATGTTAATCTGTAGCTGGCTTTGCTTTTTGTCAATCTGCAATTTTTCACTGCATGAGATGGTGGTGTTACCTAGAGAATGCCAAATGAAATCAATAAAAATATAATCTGGGAAGTCAATTTTGTAATGAAACAAACTCTAAAGTCACAGAAAAGCTTCATTTAGGTTTTTTAAAATTATTGTTTTGAATTAAAATTGTACTTCCTCCTCTTCATTTTCATGTAAATGAAAAATTACTAGGTCAGGACTAGATTTATAAATTATTTATCTTACTTTTCTATACAACCTTAAAAAATATACCCAGACTATGGTCTCTATGTGCTCTTTCCTACAAAGAAGAATCATAGCTTTTTGGAGAAATGGCTGACTCTGGGCTTGGGCCACAAAACGTATAAGATTATTCTGGAACATCTTGTCCTGTCAGAAATCTAAGATTCCTAGGGTTATGCCAAAAGGACTCAAGAGTCAACTAGAAGAGGCTTTTACTAGTCAAATGTCGGACAATTAGAACGTCGATTAGAATAGCAACAGCAATGAACAGATACATGACACGTCTTTAAATCCAAAAATTCATAATGATATTTAAAAACTAACTCATTGGTCACCTGTGAAAGATGGTAGGAAACTATCTTATTGTTTTGGTAACTGACATATAAATAGAAAAAAAAAAAAAAAAGTACTTATTCCTGTCTTCCCTGTATGAATTGTACTTCAGGGTAACCAAATGGCTGATGAAGTAGAGGGATTCCAGCCATAAAAAAATGTAAAAATACTACCGATTTACAATCTTTAATAAAATAAAGGATCTAAACAATGGTCATCAGTGGTTGTTGAGTGGAAGAACTAGATATATGATATGCTTCTTGATGAAAGTATAGGACCCATCCTAAAATGTATTCTTACTAACCAACCAACAAACCTGAATATGATCCAAAAATATAAGAAAAAAGGCAGGCTGGGCGTGGTGGCTCATGTCTGTAATCCCCGCACTTTGGGAGGCCAAGGCGGGCAGATCACCTGAGGTTGGGAGTTCGAGACCAGCCTGACCAACATGGAGAAACCCCATCTCTACTAAAAATACAAAATTAGCTGGGCTTGGTGGCGCATACCTGTAATCCCAGCTACTTGGGAGGCTGAGACTTGAGAATCACTTGAACCTGGGAGGTGGAGGTTGCAGTGAGCAGAGATTGCGCTGAGATTGTGCCATTGCATTCTAGCCTGGGCAACAAGAGTGAAACTCATTCTCAAAACAAAAAAACAGAAACAAGAAAAAAAGAAAGAAAAAAGGCAACCCAGGGATGCAACTAGAAAAATCCAAACTATGAAAAACCAGACTATGATAAAAGACCAATTTCTTCAGTAAATAAATTGTGTATGGGTGGGTGTGTTTGTGTGTGTGTGAGAAGTGGGCAGTCTGAGGTGTGAGCATAAGCCAAAATATTATTATTATTATTATTATTAAACTCTTGAGTTCAGGGGTACAAGTGCAGGTTTGTTGCATAGGTAAACTTGTGTCATGGGGTCTGTTTGTAAAAATTATTTAATCACCCAGATATTAAGCCTAGTAGTACTCATTAGTTATTTTTCCTGATCTTCTCTCTCCTCCCACCCTCCACTCTCCAACAGGCCTCAGAGTGTGTCATTCCCCTCTACGTCCATATGTTCTCATCATTTAGCTCCCACTTATAAGTAAGAACATGTGGTATTTGGTTTTCTGTTCCTGTGTTAGTTTGCTAAGGAGAATGGCCTCCAGCTCCATCTATGTCCCCGAAAAGGTCACGATCTAGTTCATTTTTGTAGCTGCAGAATATTTCATGGTGTCTGTGTACCACATTTTCTTTATCCAGTCCACCGTTGATGGGCATTTAGGTTGATTCCATGTCTTTGCTATTGTGAATAGTGCTGCAATGAAAATATGCATGCATGTGTCTTTATAATAGAATGATTTTATACTCCTTTGGGTATATACCCAGTAATGGGATTGCTGGGTTGAATGATATTTCTGTCTTTAGGTCTTTGAGGAATTGACACACTGTCTTTCAAAATGGCTGAAATAATTTACACTTCCACCAACGTCAAGTCTCTTCTAAAGACACCTGAAAGACCTAATCAATCAACCATAATATGTGGCCCTTATCTGGATCCTAATTCAAAAAACTGTTACAAAAATTGAGACTGGGGATTTTAAAAACTGCCTGGATTTTTGATGACATATTAACTACATACAACTATATCTACATATGACCACTTACATATAAAACCATAAATTTTCTTAAGTGTGACAACAGGAATATTTACAAGTAAAATGATACGGTCTTTAGGATTTGCTTCAAAATATATCTAATGTGGGAGCAATGTGTGAGAGTACAAATGGGTTCATTTATACTATTCTATGTATAAATTACCTTAAATTTTTTCCAAAGAAAACAATTAAAAAATACAAACATAAAAACCAAAGTCAGTCTATTAATGCCTCTTTGTCTATAATGCAGATATTTCACACCTTCCTTACAAACATGCTGTAAAAATAAATGAGTTCTTTGAACAGTGCTCTGTCTGAAGCCCTGTTAATCAGGAATGAAGACAAAATGTTGATGCTAAAAACAAGCCTTAGACTTTATATATATTCTAGTGACTAAAAGGATACCTTTATATATATGACAAGGAATGCCTGAAATATGTAATGCATAGTAGCTATAAGTTAAACCAACCATGAGGTATAATTAGCATCAGTTTAATAAAATTATTTTAAATTTATATTAATTAAATCAGATGTAAACTCCTATTAGGAAAATGTTTGAAAAATTATTTTGACTATATTTTAAAAATCTGAAGAGTTGATAAGATTAGATATTAAGAAAACTAACATAATTGGATTAAAATCACATGTGCTTCATAATAATTTTGCTTTCTAGGGTCTATGATAAATATAAAAGTATTTTCAAAACAATTTAACCAAGGTCTACTACACTAAGTAGTGTCATTGACTTGTTTAAAACAGATTTTATTAAAATGAATGATGTATGTATATAATATTTAAAACAAGAAAAGACTTGATCTCAAAGACTCACACTCTTTTGTAACCATCCCATTCCCCACCCTATTGACAATGGATAAAGCTTTGGCTAACAAAATGCTTTCTATAATGTGTAGAATATTTAGTTAAGTACCTGTTATTGAGAATGTCTTGCTCAATAACATTCATGGTGAAGTTTTTTGAATTTGAAGCAATCGCTTTGAAGTAAATCACCCTTTCAAATTTGGATTGAAAATGGGAGGGGAATAGTTTTTAGGCTTTTCTTCCCTTAATGTGACTATTTCCACAGCTCCCTATGAAAATTAATGAACCAACTTAGCCTTACAGAAAATGCCATTTAGAAGGACAAGGATTATAGCTTGAGAACAGAGCCTGTGATCTAAATAACACAACTATTATTTATATACCTTAGCAACTGTGAAATTTATGTTTTCAAATAATTTTAAAAGTAGCATTAAGAAAAATTATTTTCTAAATCATTAGAAAAGAAGAAAGATGATCAAAAGACAAAAAACTCTGATTTGTATTTAATGTTTAACATTATCAAGTTTAAAGATCTTAGAGACCCACCATTAGAAATCTACTAAAAACTAAAAGAGAAACACTATTCTTATTTTATTTGGTCTTTACCTGCTGCATCAGAAAATACCAAACTGGCATTTATCAAAGATCCTTTGTTTATTTAAGAATACACTGTTAAAGACCACCCTAGACAACATGGTGAAACTCCGTTTCTACTAAAAATACAAAAATTAGCTGGATGTGATGGTGGGTGCCTGTGATTCCAGCTACTTGGGAGGCTGAGGCAGGAGAATAGCTTGAACCCGGGGGGCAGAGGTTGCAGTGAGCCAAGATCACGCCACTGTACTCCAGCCTGGGCAACAGAGTGAGACTCCATCTCAAAAATAAATAAATAAATTTTTAAAAAGTAAAAAAAGAATACACTAATAAGATGGGTCTGGTGGCTAATACCTGTAATCCCAACACTTTGGGAGGCTAAGGCAGGCAGATTACTTGAGCCCAGGAGTTTGAGACCAGCCTGGGTAACATGGTGAAACCCTGTCTCTACAATAAATACAAAACTTAGGCGGGTGTGGTGGCATGCACCTGCAGTCCCAGCTACTCGGGAGGATCGCTTGTGTCCAGGAGGTGGAGGCTGCAGTGAGCTGTGATGGCACCATTGCACTCCAGCCTGGGTGACAGGGCCAGATCCTGTCTCAAACAAACAAAAAACCAAAAAGAAAACACTAATAGTATTTCTCCCTTACAAATCTGCAAGGTAAGAAAAACAATCAAAACATCTACCTTAGATTTAAAAACCAAGTAAAACACTGAATAGATATAAACCTATAAATTTATCACTATATCAGACAGTGAAGGTAGAGCAGGGAGGAAGATAACACTCGTCTGCTAACCCTGGAGGAGGTAACATCAACTCCAATATATATTACCAATACCAATGCAATACCAATACATAACACCAACTTCCTATTCTGAAAATTGGCAATTAAGATATTAAGTATTTATCCTGCCTTTTCACAAGAGACTATAATTCATCCCTAGTTGATAAGAAAAACTTCTTTACAAAAAGAATGCCAAAAGGAAGGGCATGCATAGAAGAAAAGAAGTATGAGAAATTCGCCTAAAATCTCCTGTGTAATAACTGATTTAGGCAAAGACAATCACAGGTGCCTAAAACCATTATGTGAAAGACTGTTAGAAAACAAAGACCATCACACAGTGCCAAAGTGTCTCCTCACTGACTACTTGCTAATCGTAAAGAGAAAAGATTGCTTTATGTTGGAGACAGGGCATCACCAGTAGTGACGACAACCTGACTTCATGAGCCTCCCAACCAGAGGCTCTATAAAGTACTTGTCTGTCATCAACCATAAAATATTCTAATAAAAATGTTTTACATAAATACAATCAAGCCTCTAGATCTCATTTACAATTTAGAAGAATTATAGAGGATGCATAATCCCTGAATAATCCTGGACTGAAGACCCGATCTAAAAGGCCATTTTGGGAAAACACGGAAATCTGAATATGGACTGAATATTAGATGACATAAGAAAAGTATTTTCTTAGCTGTGATAATGGTAGTATGATTACGCATGTATATGAAAGGTCCCTATTTTTATTAATAGGAGTTACACGTTGAAGTATTCAGGAATGAAGTATCGTAATACCCAAGTCTTATGTTCAAATGGGTGATCAAAAAATATAGATTTAAGCAAAGAGATAATAAAAATATGGCAAAATGTTAACTGCTAAATCTAGGTAATACATATATGGGCCATCAGTTTAGTTTTTTTTTTCAACTTTTCTGTACATTTCAATCATTCTGTAAGTTGACAAAAATTACTTTAAAAGGAAAAATAATTATGTAACAGTCATGTTTTAGGAAGTAACAAAAATATGTCTTGACTATGATAGTGCTTGATATATGTGAATAAGGAGATTAGTGACATTTGTGATATTCACTATTAAGTGGGAAGTTTTCAGGTGAATGGAAAAGTTCAAAGGAAGCCTGAGGTAGAAGAAAGAACTACAAAGAGAAAAGCTTCTATGGAGAAAAACACAGGAAATCAACACTGGAGAAAATGAAGACAGCAATATTGCAAAGCTGGAAAACAGAAGACTTTGTCATCAGTTTCGTCTTTGAGATTAACAATTAAATTATATTTATCTTATGTAATAATAATAAATGTATCTTTCCAACCTTAAGTCTTATTTCATGCTCTAATTTTAAAGTGTTCTTCTGTACTTTAAACAGAAGTCAGGTTCAATGGAAGAGATAATTAAGTCATCAGTCCTCAAGGTCAAATGTAGCTCACATTGTCTCCAAGTATAAGGCTAAATCTATACAAATTACTACATTAATAATTTCCCTGTGATATGTAATGGCTAATTGGAACAACCATTGGAATTTTTAAGTCTTCTGATTTCGGTCATCTTAACAATAGCACTGATTAACTACAAAATCTCATTAGTCACCTGGCTATCAGCCTTTATTACCACAAGAAAAAGTAAATCAATTAAAAAAGGTCAATTCAGTCAGGCCATATAAACATTGTCACCACTTTTCTGGAATTAGACCCTTGTCATCAGACAGAAAATAACTGACACACTGACTACAAAAACAGAGTTTTATTATAAATGTTCTCTTAAATTAAGTTTCCACATATATGCCTAAGCCATCACCTATAAGTCTACTGTGGCTTCATGCTCAGAACCTCATTTTATAGCTACTTTTAAACTTTCAAAATTGATTTACAGTGTTACAAAGAGAGGAAAAAGTCTAATTTTGCCTTCCAAATCTAGTCTAGCAGTACACCTATGAGGAAAAAGCAAAAACAGTACATAAATTTTTGTCTATTTTTTCCTACCCATTAGGAAAAGGGTGAGCCATATAATTTTCCTTACTAGTTTGGAAAGTTCTATCTGATCTCTGAGTCTATTTCTTCACTTGTAAAACAAATTATACACCTGTAAAACAGGGCTGCCACACCTGCTTTGCCTACCTTGAAGGGCTGCAATAAGGTGAGTTAAATTCCTTCAAGACTCTTCAAATAAAACAAATGACTTTAAAAATATCATTTGTTTAGATTACATCTTAATTTATTTTATGACTCTGAATATTCTATGGTACAACATACAAGAAAATAATTAGTAGGATTTCATTTTTACTCCTTAGCTATTTAGTAAAAACCAAATTAGACATAATCATATACAAAGAACTTTTACCACAATTATTGAAGCTGAAACTAGTGAAATAATTAGCTACATATAGATTTGGAGAAATTCTAAGAAGAAAACTTTTAAAATTCTCTTGGACTTAAAAAAAAAAGCCAATGTAATGAAAGACATAAATAAATAAAGGCAGGAGGTAAAGGGCATAATTTAGATGAAAACAATAAAATGAAATGCTGATCAGATGCAGTACATGATCCTTGATAAGGTCCTGGATCAAACAATAAATAAAAATTAGAAAAATATTTTTGGGAAAATTAGAGCAATTTGTTCTGTATGTTAGATAATATTTTATCAACAATAAACTTTTTGAGTGTGACAGTAATATTATGGTTATGAATAAATGTCCTTGGTTTTAGAAGAAACATGCTAACATATCCAAAAAAGAAATGTTATGTTGTTTGCAACTGATTTTAAAATGGTTCAGAAAAAAATTTTAACTAGAGAGAAAGTAAATGTGGCAAAATGTTAACAACAGCTGAGAGTCTAGATGAACGGTATACAGGTGTTCATTATTCTGTTTCAATTTTTCCATCTGAAATTTTCAAAAGACTAAAGTGTGAAAAAATGGCAGAAAGACAACACTGCATAAACCGAACAAAAAGTTGGCAAGTAATGAAAAAAAGCATGTCAATTTTTCATTAATAAAACTATGTATTTCAAAAACCTAACTTTCTAAGCCAAAATAGATTCAATATAATACTGAGATATTATGTCCTTATTCAAGAGTGACAATTAAAACAGTTAAATTAGGTGAATTTAATAATATAATAAAAGGTCTCACTAAAAGACTTCCTGTAGGTAAAACACAGTGTAATTTCTAAAAGTGGAATAGAAATAGACAAAAATGTTATTAGAAAAGATCATGAAACTAAACTTAAGTCTTTATAGATTAGTAGACTGGTACCCACAGGTTTTCAGGAATACAGCTATTATATAAAAGGCCATACAACTTTACATTCTTCTTTAAAGGATAATTTCAAAGACAAGGAGAACAAATGTGATGGCTCTTGTTTTATCACACACTTCAACCACTCCAAAAACAAGCACAGTAGAACAACTAGAAATAATTAGGGGCAGTCCACAGGCAAAAACAATGACATTTTGGTCTAGAAATGCCATTTTTCTAGAGTAGGAATGCTCTAAAAAATGAGGAAAGAAAAATCCTCTAATCAACACTAGACTTAAATAATAGACAAAGTTAAATTTAAGACCATGAAGTAGAAGAAACTAAGTATGCCTTATACTGAAAAGTTTTCCTACAGGATTTTAGATGAAAAAATTGTAGCTAGATTTCAATAGTCTTCTTTGTTTCAAACCAGTATATATAACTTGACAAATTCTCTATGTGGTGTGGTACTACATTTTAAATGCAGTATAAGCAGTCAACTATTCTAAATGGACTGGCAGGCTTTTCTGTTCTGACAGATTGGACAATTGCCCAACAATCCCATAAGAAATCAGAAAGTACAGTCAAGAAGGTCTTTTTATGGCTTCATTTGAATATTAACTAGAAAGAGCACCACTATAACATGAGCTAACAATTTATGTTTAACCTCAAATAAATTCATGAAAAACTTAAATGTACTGTTAATGTAGAGTTACATTCTCTGCTTTAAAACCCATTTACTGGTATAGATGTCCATTACTATATTTTCTTAGGAAATATACACTATTTCTTATAACAGATAAGCTCTGTAATAGAAACAGATTAAATCATATTTATGAACTAACCTGTTTTTACCAGTGCTTCTCTTTTCTTTATAAGGCATCAACAACGTAAACGGCACAGACAAAAACAAACTTCCTAAGATGTATCTTTTTTTTCAAAATAGCATTTCCTTTACCTTGTTAATGGGTACTATCAAAGCTGGTTCCACTTTAGCTTCAATTTCCTCTGGACTGTAAAAACAATAGAGTTTACCTCCTCGCAAAACACAATACAGCCTTCTCCAACTAATCAGACCTTCTATCGTTTGCTGGGGAAAAAAAAATCAAGAGACTATCAATTTTAAATTATTAGCACCTTAACTCTAAACTCATCAAAATACTCATCAAGGTTAAATTAGTTATTTAGAATTTTTTTAATGTGATGAAATTATCCATTAATTTGCTATACAAAAGGTTAATTGCCCCAAATCCAAGAATATGTTAATATCAGAGAAGAAAAGTTTGGAATTCTTAAAGGCATTAAGTGAAATGGAGGCAATGATTACCACCTAGCTTTTACACACATAAAACCACAGATTAATGCTGTTTTAGAAAAGCTAGTCAATTAAAAATTAGTGCGTAGAATTCTATAGCAATTCATTAAATGACTCAGGAAAATATCTATATGTTCAAAATATTATTTTCCCTACTGCTCTCAGAGCATCAGAAAACGTCAACTACCCTGTAAGAATGCAAATTTTCTTTCCTCCTAATGGAATCTTTTAGAAAAAGCTATTGATTCATTGAAGCTCACAATTAATTATTTACTGAATATAAATAACTATGGTTATAAATAAATCAGGAGTAGGTGGCACAGAGGCAGCTTTGGAAGCTCTGAGTCCTAAACCGTGCCAAACGCTGTCTGCCAGAAAGACCTTTATGTGAAAGGTGCTGAGCAGCCCTCATCAGTTTCCATAAGGATTCCTCTGTTGCTGATGATCCTGTTGCTGCTATTAATGAAGCAGAGGAGCATGGAGAGGTAGCGCCTTAGCCATCAACATTGCTGTAGATCCCTCCCTGCCTTGCCATTCTTTTCACCTGGAACCCCCTACAGTTTATATCTGATAACATTTAGAAAACTGACTTTTAAAAAAAGACTTAAAACAATACTTCTCAATATCAGAAGGTGAAACAACTGCCAGTATACTAAGATTTAAAGTGGAGCTACAATTGTTCTAGGATATTTAAAGTCCTCTAACCTGCTGATTAAGAAATCCTGCAAATGCATCCTCAGCCATACAAGCTGGCTGGGCAACTAGTCGACAGCACATGTTGCCATATAGGGGAAGCCAAAATGAAGACTCCTCTAGTTAAAGGAGAAAGAAAAAAAAAAAAAATCAAGTTACAAATATATGTTTATTTAAGGTCATTATACACATTTTTTTTTACAATTTTGTTTTGCTTAGTACAGAACATATTTTAAAATTACTTTTATGTAAAGAGTCATCCTACTCAAATACCGGTGCCGTATTTAGTGTGAAAATCAAATATGAGAACAGAAAGGACAGGATAATATTAAACTGATAGTTTATAGCATGCTATTACCTGAATTAAAAATGAACTGTTTAGTCTCTTGTTTGATCTTAATTGAATATTCAATGAAAGTTGTTCAGAGAATATAAGTGATCTCATTTAACATAAAAACATTCTAATATGTTTATCGAATTCTACTTTTTGCTCTGATTCTCATTATAATAATTAAAAGGTGATCCTTGGAATAAAACATTATTCCACTTTGCAACACCAAGGCAGGCAGATCACTTGAGGTTAGGAGTTCGAGATCAGCCTGGCCAATATAGTGAAACCTCGTCTTTACTAAAAATACAAAAATTAGCCAGGCATGGTGGTGCATGCTTATAGTCCCAGCTACTCGGGAGGCTGAAGCAGGAGAATCGCTTGAGCCTGGGAGGCGGAGGTGGCAGTTAGCTGAGACTGTGCCACTGCACTCCAGCCTGGGCGACAGAGCAAGACTCCATCTCAAAAAAACAAAAATGGAAAAAAAAAAACCACATTATTTCAGAGAATAAGATAACTTAATCAACATTTTTGACCCTTTCTCTTCCCTTTCTCTTCCTGAACAATTCAGTCATAAGCCATTAGGTAGCACCCCCAACATGAACATCTGTTCCAGGACTGGAGAAGGAGCTATGGTGTGCTAGAAATGGATGGTGGAGACAGGCAGAATGAGAATGTTGAGCAGGAGGGGCTGCCTGCAGGAAGTATCAGTGCCTCAAGGGGCTGAGAGAGTGATGACACTGGGGTGCAGCCTAGATTTGAGACTCTGTCTTGAGCAAGCAGGGTAAAAGAGGTATGCCTGGGAAGAGGAGCCTGAGGTGGAACATCAGAGCCCGAGGGGATCCTCTACTCAGAAGATGGCCTGCTGTGGGAAGTCAGGGACCAATCAGAGAAAGTGGGGGCTGCTTGATGTGAAGTATCAGAACCCAGGCAGAACAGAGTATCCATATTCAGGGGCAGCCTAGCCTTGGAAGTCAGAGTCTGACAGCAGTGAAGCAGCCATCTACACATGGGGTAACTCAGCAGTATGTCAGAGCCCTAAGTTGAGTGAGAAGGGCATCCAGGGTTCCCTGGGAAAATGGCCAATTCCAGGGATGGGGAAAAGTACATGATGAACTGAATATATTGATACATAAGGAAGTGTTCAAAGAATGATGGGGATGTGTCAAAAAGACATAGAGGTCATCTCGAATGGACTCTCATTGGCCAAATTGGGGACAATTTGAACCATAAAACAATGATATTAACAGATTATGATACACTGCAAAAACATGAGTCCATACTGATATAAAGCAAGGAATACATTGAAAGTCTAGTAAGAAATATTATACAGTTGACCTTTGAACAACATGGGTTTGAGCTACATGTGTCCACTTACATATGGATTTTCTTCCACCTCTGCCACCTCTGAGACAGCAAGACCAACTCCTCTTCTTCTTCCTTCTCAATGTGAAGATGATGAGGATGCAGACCTTTCTGATGATCTGCTTCCACTTAATAGTAAATATATTTCCTCCTTCTTACCATTTCCTAATAACATTTTTTCTTTAACTTACTTTATTACAAGAATCTTGTATATTTTATATATGTAACATACATAATGTTTTACTTGACTGTTTATGTTATCAGTAAGGCTTCCGGTCAACAGTAGTCTATTAATAGTTCTATTAGTCTATTAGGAGGAGTCAAAAGTTATATGTGGATTTTTGGCTGCATAGGGGATGGCACCTCTAACCTGCATGCTGCTCAAAGGTTAACTGTGCTTACACAGTAGTTTCTTTTTTTTCTTTCCTTCCTTATATCACCTTCCTTCCTTCCTTTCTTTCTTATTTGAGACAGTCTTACTGTGCTGCCCTGGCTGGAGTGCAGTGGCACAATCTCGGCTCACTGCAGCCTTGTCTTCCCCAGCTCAACCAATCTCCCACTTCACCCTCCAGAGTAGCTGGGATCATAGGTGTGCTCCACCACTCCCAGCTAGTTTTTGTATTTTTTGTAGGGATGGTGTTTTTCCATATTGCCCAGGCTAGAGTACTTTCAAGGTACTCTCCTCTAACCACAAAGTATGTACTGATTACAAACGGGGAAACAAAAGAGTAACTTCATAGTACAGAAGTTTGGAAGACACCATCTCAACCAAGTGATCAAAGCAAACATCATTAATAATGGCTGAATCAATGATATGTCACTTGATAGGATGCAATGAGAATGCAGTATCACTTCTGTGATATTTCTGCCAGAGAAGTATATCCTGAATCTTATTCCAAGAAAACATGAGACAAACCCAGATAGAGGGACCTTTTACAAAATAACCAGCTATACTCTTGTAAAATGCCAAGGTCATGAAAGTAAAAAAAATGACTGAAGAACTAGTCCAGATCGAAGGAAAATAAAAAAGCATGACAATTAAATGAAATGTATGATTCTGCACTGTATCCCTCTGCCATAAAAAACATTATCAGGACAGTGGGCAATACCTTGAATTGAGTCTGAGGATTACATGGCGGTAATGTACTGGTTTTAATTTTTTGACTTCAAGAGTGATGGTGATGTAGCTGAATATTCTGACAGTAGGAAATATGTATTAATACATTTTGGGGTACGGACTATCATGTAAGCAACTTGCTCTCATAAATTTTTTTGAGAAAAAGTATTCCTCAATATTTATTATTATCAACAGTTCATTTTTGATAATGTTTTGGCTGCTTTATGGAAAGTGCTATCATGACAAAAAAAAAAAAAAAAAAAAAAATCCTGACATTCAAGCTGGGTGTGGTGGTACGTGCCTGTAGCACCAGCTACTCCAGAGGCTAAGGTGGAAGGACTGCTTGCACCCGAAAGTTTGAGGCCAGAATAAAGTTTGAGGCCAGACTAGGTAATATACCGATACTCATCTCTAATTACAAACAACCAAATAAACTTGACATTCAACTTGCATCTTTTCTACAAGTATAACATTGTTTAAAAAAGTTCTTTCAAAAAACATTAAGATACTTTAATGAAGATACCTACCTGTGTACTATCTATCTATACGGAGAAAAGCATTAAATAATTTATTCTAGGCATCAGGGTATAAACAACAAGTCAACGTATGGCTGTTAGTTCACACTGGACCACATAAAAATGATTTTTAAAGTTTTTGCTGTGTCCTGATGGTAGTGCCTATAAAATGGCTAGCTACTGGCCATAACTATTATTTACCTAAAAGTTTTAATTACCCCAGATTTTTTTTGTTATTTAATATATACATGCAAGGTAGCCAACGTCTGTAGTAAAACCAAAAAGTCTTAAACTTATCTACCCAAGATTCTACTATACAATAGCACACAACAATGTTCTGAGAGTATTCAAATCTTTTTCATTAATACATTTTTAAAGCTGCTATATTTTAGCAATAAAGGGCTTAATCTGGGAAAAATAAATGCACAAGCATAATAAATGCAATTCCAAAATGCAAACACAAATAAAAGCTATTTTTCCTAAAACAGGCAGCAAATAAAAATTATTAAAAGCATACATTTCAGTAATACTTGTGAAATCAACTTTGTGATTTATAAATTTAAAGTTTGAAAGCAAACTTCTTTATATAGGCAATCCCAGATTTATGAATAGCTTATGTTCTAAATATCTGTAAGTGAGCTGAAAAGTACATCATAAAGAGTAAGAAACATGAAGGATGCAACGAAAAAGACTAACATAGGTTTAACAGGAACGCAAGAAGGAGAAAAGCTAGAAAACGGCAGAGGCAGTTTGAAACACATAAGTGAGATTTTGTCTAAACTGATGAAACATATCTATCCACAATGTAAAGAAGCTCAAGAAACCCCAAGCAGCATAAACTCTATACCTAATTATACCACAGTAACATTTTAGAAAACCAAAGGCAAAAAAGAAATAAAAAGATTACACTTACAGAGGTAACACACTGACAAATGATTTACAACACTTATAATAAAATAGAAGCCAAAAATATTGGAATTATATCTTCAATATTCAACAAAACAGTGAAACTGCAGAATTAAGAAATATCTTCAATTATGAGGCAAAATAAAGCCATCTTCAGATAAACAAAAAGAACCAAGAAGTTTGATATCAGTAGAACACACTAAAATAAATTCTAAGGCACATACTTCAAGCAGAAGGAAAATTATCCCAGACGCAGGGCAAAAGATACAAGTAGTGCATAGAAACATGCAGGTAAACCTAAATAAGTATTAAATCTATAAAACATCTTCCTAAAAAAAAAAAAGAATTACAATATATAAAAATAGCACATAGGTTAGGGGAAAGAGTTTAACTGTTCTAAAATCCTTGTATTATCTGAGAAAAGCACAAAACTATTTTTTAAGTTTAGATTTTAATAAATATGATTAATGAAATTTCTAGAGATTAAGTTCTAAAAAATGAGAAAAAGGAGGTATAACTTTAATTCAAACAAGGAAAAATTGCCTTAAAAATGCAAGAAAAAAAAAACCATGGAATAGGTAAGACAATTAAAAAACACAGGTTATCATAGTAGATTTAAAGCTAAATATACAGCTATTTGATATTCAATACAGAAGGACTAAAAACTTCAGGAAGAAAAGATTGTCAAATTACAGAAATGTTAAAATCCAATATAATGCTGAAGAGGCATGTCTGTAACACAATACAGTTTGATGTAAAAGGAGAAAATACACAATTTAAACACACATGCATTAAAGAACAAAGGCTCAAATTATATACAGCAAAAATTGACATAACTATGGGTAGAAAAATCCACAATCGCAGGAGATTTTATCACACTTCTTGCAGTAATATAGGCTACAGTCATTACTCCTAACAAATAATTAGCAAATATGGAACACATAAGTGAATAAAACTGACAAATCTATTACGAGAATGAGAATTTAAAAACAGAGATGGTACAGAAAGTAAGTACCAGTAATGGAAAAGAGGGAACAATGTTTCAGAGGCTGCAGAAATTCAATAGATACAGGACACTATAGAGAATTCAATGCCTATAAATCTCAAAGTTTAGATCGAATGGGTATCTATAAAAATATAACTTATTGAAACTGACCCAAGAAACAAAAAAGCTGAAGAACCCTGTAACTACTCAAAATGATTAAATCAGTGTGAGAGATAAATACATATTATCACAAAATGAGATACTATAAGTAATGAAAAGCATACATACTGAATGATTAACAAAAAGCAAATTACTAAGACAACATGATTCCATAACAAAGTTCAAATCATGCAAAATTATATTATTTAGGGAAGCACACAAATGTGGTATTAAGAAAACCATAAAGAAAAGCAAGGAAGTATATACCACAAAGATGGAGATATATGACTAGGGTAACCAAGGGAAAGTAGTGGTAGTAATGTTCTATTTTTTGACGTGTTCTATTTCTTGAGACAGGGTCTTGCTCTGTACCCCAGGCTGGAGAACAGTGACACAATCATACCTCACTGCAGACTTCTGGGCTCGGGCAATCCTCCTACCTCAGTGTCCTGAGTAGCTGGAACTACCTGCACGCACCACCATGGCCAACCAATTTTTTTTTGTTGTTGTTAGAGATAATGTCTCACTATGTTGCCCAGGCAAGTCTCAAACTCCTGGGTTCAAGTGATCCTCCCACCTCATCCTCCCAAAGAACTGGGATTACAGGAATGAGCCACCACACCTAGCCTCAAAATTATCTTTTTTAAATTATATATTTACATTTCATGAACTTTTGCCTATTTTTAACATAACTTCTTATTGTGAAACAAAAAATATTGGTATAACATTATCAATTTTATCAGTACAGAGCCACGGTCTTTACAACAGTAAGTATAATTAGGACATTTACCACTTACTAATTTTGCTTGGAGAAAATGAACAAAAGTAAACAACCCAAATCATACTTCCAAACTGCCTTACCAACACTGCTCCATATTTTTTATCACGAGTAAAATCACCTGGGAGAGTAGCAAGTGCTCATGCTAAGTTTTACAAATCTTCCTAATGACCTAACCCCCTTCTTCACTTTCCTGTATGTTTATTTTGGATAAACTAAAACTACCACTACACTCCAAACAGAAAAGGGTTAAGATAATTTAACCCTTTCTCTTTCTTACATTCTCTGCTTCGTACTAACAGAAAAGCTGGGTTCCTTGATTTTAAATTTAAAAGTAAGTCATGTCTTTAATTTCCAGCTAGAAGAGTAGTGAAGTCATAACTTCCAAGTCAAAAACAAGGATTCAGTATACCTGAGACCTTTCTTTTCCCACTAAACCTTGCAAACAAATCTCAGTGTAGAGAAAGGAAAATAAACTTTTCTCCTTTGGGGAAGAGGGACAGATATATTTGAAAGAACCAACAGAATCACTTGTGTCTCCACTATTTAAGCTGATAACCACTTGAGGGGAACATACTATAATTAGAAATATAGGCAGAATGTATGTAATAAGTAAAATATATATTGTACTTACCATTTCCATTAATAGACAGATTATGGGTCTTGAAACTATCCTCAGCACTTTCCAAGGTTAGGGTAGTGTGAGCTAGCAAATTATACTTTACACCACTAATAGTGAGAAAGAAGACACGTTTTAAGTATTTTTGTATGTTTGCTACTACTATACAAAATATTTGTATGTTCAACAACAAATAATAAAGCACTTGATTTAAAGATAAGCAAAGGACTTAAACAGAAATTTCTCCAAAGCAGATATACAGTCAACAAAAGAATAAAAAGATGCTCAGTATCTTTAGTCATTAGGGAAACGCAAATCAGAACCACAATGAGGTATCATTTCATATTCACTAAAATAGCTATTAGTAAAACAAACAAAGAAAACCAGTAACAAGTGTTAGCTGGTATGTGGAGAAACTAGAACCTTTGTGCATGGCTACTGGGAATGTAAAATGACACAGCCTCCATGGAAAACATTTTGGTGGTTCTTCAAAAAATTAAAAATAAAATTACTGATCCAGCAATTCTACTCTGATATACACCCGAAAGAAGTGAGAGCAGAGACTCAGATATTTGTACACCTATGTTCACAGCAGCATTATTCACAATAGCATAAAGGTAGAAGAAATCCAAGTGTCTATCCAAGGAATCAACAAAATGTGGGGTATGTGTTTGTGTGTGTGTGTACATACACACACATATATAAAATGCAATATAATTCGGTCTTTAAAAAGAAGAAAATTCTGACATACAACATGGATGAATCTTGAAGACATTATGCTAAGTGAAATAACCAGTCACAAAAGGACAAACACTATCTGATTTCACTTACAAGAGGTACCTAGAGTAGTGAAATTCATAGAGATGGAATGTAGAATGGTGGCTGCTAGGAGGATAGAGTGAGGAATTAGTGTTCAATGGATACAAAATTTCAGCTTAAGAAGATGAAAAACTTCTGGAGATGGAGGGTAGCGATGGTTGTACAATGTGAATGTACTTAATGCCTCTGTATACTCAAGAATGCTTTACTACAAAAAAAATGAGATATGATAGATGACATTTTTTGACAATAGAAGTTTTAATTTAGCAAGTTTATCTCTGATATTTTGTCAATAAAATCTGCAAATTATTTGTTTTAATTCACACGAATATTTCTCTGAAGGGTCCCCGCTCATTTAATAAATATTTATTGAATACTTAAAATGTGCCAAGTCCAATGCTAGGTGATGGGCATTCAATGGCAAACAAGATCCAGCATTACATTCTGATGCAGGCAGAATGAAAAAAGAGTAGGCCAAGGAATAAATCAAATACCAGCATTTTCAAGTTGGAATGTAACTTTTTCTATGAAAGAGACAAAAGAGAAAACTGAGGACCTGTGTTAGATAGGTGAATTGGGGAAGGCTTTTCTGGGGAGGTAACAGTTATCTAGTCATAAAAGAATCTAGCCAAGCAAAGAATGCAGGAAAACATTCCAAGCAGAGTGACCATGTGCAAAGGGAGGGCTGAAGGAAAACCAGTGTGGCCGGTGCACAGCAAGCAGGAAGGCTGGAAATACAGGCAGTGATGAGCTCACCTGGGGGCTCTGTGAGCCTTGGAAGAGGGGTGGATTTAATTCTAAGTGTAAAGCAAAGTTGATAAAAAGTGGAATGATAGGGTCTGATTTATATTAACTTCCCAGGGGCAAAGGCTCTCTTCTTGGCCAAACTCTAGCCAGGTTCCTCTGAGTCCTTTTCTCAACTACGCCTCAACCTTGGCCTCTAAAGACCTGAACAAACACTAGCATTGTTTCTAGCAGCTCAAAGTTGCATCCCTAAGACGTCTTCTTAAAGTGCCTGCCTGAGAAAACTCAAGGCTGACAAAAGAATTTGTTCCAGCCAAGACCTGAAAACAGGGCCTTTGTCTTTCAGTCTCTGTGGTAAGGTAGAAGACTAATTTTGGTAAGTACCAGCTAGCATACCCAGGTGGGTTTTACATGGACCAATCCCCGCTTCCAACTATCTGGTACTTTTCACTTAGCTAACTCGGAGCCTGACTCAACTTCTCCCAATTTCCTCATTCTCCCTTTAAAAGGCCCAGTCGCCTCTACACAAATCAAAGTTGAGTACAATTCATGTGCAACTCGTCTTATTGCAATAGCACATTAACTATCGTGCAGCTTTGCTTATTTTATACAGAATGGATCTCCTTCTTCTGGTTATCTACATCAGAGATTTGAGGGTTTTATCTATAGTGTGAGAACATGGAGGACTTCATTATACTCATTCCATTTTTTTCTTTTCATTATAGTTCCCTTTGTGGTACTTCCCAAATACCTAGAATTTCTTCTGATGAATTTCATATCCTGGCACTGCTGTGGTGATAAAAAGTAAATTTATGTTCAGTAACAACTGTATTTCCTATGTTAGTAATCCTCATTTTTTTCATGATTTTTTTTCCAAAATCAGTAAAATCTCGAAACATCGAGTATATTGAGAGAGGGAGAGAGAAAGAAAGAGAACGCACGCGCAAGCCAAAGAGAGATAAGAAAACCGTGATGTCAGCTGGGCACGGTGACTCATGCCTGTAATCCCAGCTACTGGGGAGGCTGAGGCAGGAGAACTGCTGGAGTCCTGGAGATAAAGGCTGCAGTGAGCCAGCGTGAGACTCTGTCTCCAAAAAAAAAGACAGTGATGTCTGATAGGAATTTATATTAATTGTTCTAGGTGTTGTTTCATAAACATCCTTTGTTTCTTACTAAATCTTTAATAAAATCTCTGTATTATAAAGAAAAATATGCACACATTTAGTAAACATGCAATGTATGTAGCACTTCAGTAAATAACAGCATACTCCATAGACTACTACTCCCTTGGAGAATGCCTGTTGGCTTTGACTATATAGTCATTAAAGACCAAAGATAACTCTCTGTACCCAATGTTTTTGGTCAATGTTTATATAGGAAAATTTACATTTCTGTCTCCAAATTTCAACATAACATTTTAACAAAACAATGCATGAGTAAACATTCGAGTTACATTCTGAATTGCTATGTCAGACTCACATTTAGACTTTTCAAAAGCTTACAATGTATCAACAAATCTTTGCTGCTGCCAGAACTAAGAGAGGCACAAGTGGCCATTCTCTGCTATTATTCACTTATTCTAAACAAGCTTCTCTAGTGTCTTTCATAATTAGCTCTTATTTTTGCCTGTTGTTCACACAATTAATCCTAAAAAAGTTGAAGAACTAAATAAAACTGTGAAAAAAGAATCAAAGTAGGCTGGGCACGGTGGCTCACACATATAATCCCAGAACTTTGGGAGGCTGAGGTAGGTGGATCACTTGAGGTGGGAAGTTCGTGATCAGCCTGGCCACCATGGCGAAACCCCATCCCTACTAAAAATGCAAAAATTTGCTGGATATGGTGGCATACGCCTGTAATCCCAGCTACTTGGGAGGCTAAGGCAGGAGAATCACTTGAACCCAGGAGGAGAGGCTGCAGTGAGCCAAGATCCTGCCACTGTACTCCAGCCTGAGCGACAGAACAAGACTGTCTCAAAAAAAAATTTTTTTTAAATCAAAGTAATTGAGAACAGCAACTACAAAGGAAGAGTAAATATGACTACACACAAACTGCATACTAACATTCATATTAGTTGCTTGGTTATCAGGGTTCAATATGTTAAGCATTATCCCAACATAATAATTTGTCCCTGATAAATTAGTCTTCTGAAACTGTATTTTAGAAAAGTATATGGGTGTTTTAAATTGGTAACATATTATAATATTTTCCACTTAAAATAATAGGAAGTAGACTCCCTGTGAGCATTTTAGGGCAGAATATGTTATTCTCAAGAAAAGATTATTGACAATAAGTGGGGGTGCCTGCATTTGCCAGGTACTGTTCCAGGTTTTAAAGCTACAACAATTAACGAAATGGGGGAGGAGAATGTATAAATACATAAACATACATTTATATATTTATCTATTTTTCCTCTTTTATACAGGAAGAAAAATACATAGAAAAATGTATAATTATATCAGGCCCATGAAGCTAAGTAAAGCATGGTGAAGGATTAAGGTGAGGAGAGAGTGCTATTTCAGATGGCCAAAGGAGAAGGCCTATCTCCAAAATAACACTTGAGTGAAGACCTGAAAGGAAGAAGTGAGCCACAAGAACAGAAGGAAGAGTATTTCAGACAGAGGACAATACATATAAAGGCTAAGGTGAGTACATGCTAGGTGTGTTTGACAAATAAGGAGGCCAGTGTGACTGGAGTACAGTGAGGGTGGGAGAGTGATTTGAGATGTCCAAAATAAGTAGGGGGCAGTCTATACCAATCCTGGTAGGGCACAGTAAGGCATGGTAAGAACACGGGATTCTGAGTGAGATGTGCAGCAAATGGTAGGTTCTGAGTAGTCATGTGCTATGATCCCTCTGGCTGCTGTGTGGAGAACAGACAACAGAGGCCAAGAGTGAAAATGGAGACAGCAAGTAAAAGGCTACTGTAACTGACCAGGCAAGAGCTGTTGCAGGCCTAGAATACAGTGGTGGTGGTGGGATGGTGAGAAGTGGTTCCAATTCCTGATATATTCTCTAAGTTGTCAGTGCAAAGGCAGGATGTGAAAGCAAAGGAAGAATTAAAGACATCTCCAAGGCTTCTGGTCCAAGCAAGTAGAAAAATTGAATTGTTATATTAACTGAAATGAGGCTGGCTGTGAGAGAAACAGATACAGGAAGTAAGAATTCAGTTTGAGGCAAGTAAGTTTGAGACTGTTTTTGATATCTGGATGCATCCAGGCAACTGGATATATAAGTCTGGAGTTAAAAGAAGAGATATAAACTTGGGAGTTATCAGTATATATATGAAATTTAGTGAAAGTTAGGTGAAGTCCAAGGACCAAATACTGGGACACAAGCACTCCATTAAGTGAAGAGAAAAGAACTAAGGAGAAAGGCGACAAACAAATGGTCACTGAGGTGGAAGAAAAATCAAGAAAGTAGTATTCTAGATGGCTTATAAAAATAGTATTTCAAGGAGGGTGATCAATTGTGATAGTGGCAAAAGGTCCAGGAAGAGGAACACCAATAACTGACAATCAAATGTGGCAACATTAGATCACCGTTGACCTTGACGAGAGTTGTTTCTGTAGGATGGGATGAAGGTAACATGAGGTAAGCCAACTGAAATGGTCTAATAGAGAATGACAGAAGAGGAAGTGGAGATAGGAATATAAAAAATCATTTTCCATGAAGGATAGCTATGAAATCAAAGGTATTTCAACATGTTTATAAATATACAGAAATGTACAAAAGTTAGTGATGTAGGATAGGAAGGGAGGAAACGTGCAGGAGCCTACTGTGAGTAACTGAGAAGATGGAATCTAGTGCACAAGTAGACAGGCCTTAGATGAGGTGAAGGCAGTTCACAAGAAAGGAAACTGCAAACACAGAGGCAGATGTGAGTAGGCTGGCAGATTTTGTGGATGGGGGATATTCAAGTTCTCTTCCAATTACTTCAGTAATATCAATGACATATGAAACAAAGTCATCAGCTATAAATGAAGAGCAGAGAGAGGATATTGGTGGTTAGAGAGGAGAACATGTGAAATACTTACCTTGAAGAGAAGTAAAGTAGAAGACTATAGAAACAGAATTGCTTACTCATACTGAGAACGCATTTAAGGTTAGGGATTATGTATCTCAAGTGAGACTAGGAAGTATAACTGTGTTTTTCTCTAGCTTTCTCATCTATTCCTCATGAGTATGAGTGCAAAGGAGCTAAAAGTAGGAATTAACCAAGCTTAGAGTTTTTCCAAGGAAAGTATGACAAAAGAAGAGAGACGCTAGGAAAACATAAAACAGTAAATTATGTATTTTAAGCTAAGTTGGCATCAGAGCTCTGAAGGGAAGAACCTGGAAATGTGGGAGATGGTGGAGAGTGGGAAACCTACTATGAAGATTACAGAGCACATGCAATTAATAGTAATGACAAGATCTAGGATATAATCATGGGGTGGATGGCTAAAATGGGTAAAAGTACAAGATTATTGGTGCAAGGTCATGAAACTGAAAGGTCAAGGTATTAGATGGGCTAATACCTGTATTATTAACACGTGTATGTTAAGTCTATCAAGAAAAATATCTGAAATGGTAGATACAGAAAAAAAGAGAATGAAGACACTTTTGGGTTTTATTTTTAGGAGTGGCATTGTAATTTATTCTCATTGACCACTAAAAACATTTGAGTAGTCTCCACTTTAGGAAGAGTCATTTCAAAATACAGTAGGATGTTAAACACTGCCAATAGTATGCACAGGAAGAAACTATGTTATTCACTGCATCTGCACTGGGCACACTGGAGAGATGACATGTTTAGAAGACAATCTGTGTGGCAGAATAGGCCAAAATTATGTGATAACCAAACCATATGTTTAAATTTCTTTCTTGGGCTTTAAGAAATGATTAAGACATCTTTTAACTACTTTAAGGTTAATATGTTTACCTTATTTACTTTATCTTATTTAAATAAGATATTTACCTCTATTTCAGATGAGTGACACATAACAATATGAAAAAAATTGATAGCGTCCTCTAAAAACAGTTAAACTATGATATAGCTAACTAACAGATAATGTGGCCATCAAAATAATTATGTAGACTCTATAATAAATTCTGAAGAAAGATGAATGTGCAAGTATAATTATTATCTAAATATCCCCCAAAAGCTAAATATTTAAAAACCTGAAAGTAAAATATCAGCTCAAAATGATAAAAAAGTATTTGGTAAACTATGAGTAATTTTTTCCTTCTAAGTTCTGTTTCCAAGTTTCTATTATTTTTCTTTTTCTTTCTTTTTTCTTTTCTTTCTTTATTTTTTTGAGACAGAGTCTCGCTCTTGATGCCCAGGCTGGAATGCAATGGTGCGATCTCAGCTCACCGCAACCTCTGCCTCCTGGGTTCCAGGGATTCTCCTATCTCAGCCTCCTGAGTAGCTGGGATTACAGGCGCTTGTCACCATGCCCAACTAACTTTTTGTATTTTTTTTTTTTTTTTTAAGTAGAGACGGAGTTTCACCACGTTGGCCAAGCTGGTCTTGAACTCCTGCCTTCAGGTCTTCCACCCACCTCGGCTTCCCAAAGTGCTGGGATTACAGGCGTGAGTGACTACACTGGGCCTATTATTTTTCTAACAAAATGATTAATGTGGTTAAATGGTAACAGGATGAAAACCACCCCTGGAAATCAACGCATGAAAAGCATTGTCATACTTCATCTCTATGTGCAGTTTAAGGCACTTTGACAAGCAGTATCTTTTTTAAGGTTCAAAATAACTACTTGAAGTAGGCAGGGCAGATATTTTGTTCCACATTTTCAGATGAAGAAACTGATGTTCAGAGAATGTAACTGACTTGTCTGTAGCTAGCAAGAGGTATACTGGAAAGAGAGCCCCACTGTATCATATTAGCTTTATAACTCATTAAGAAATGGTTTAAAATACTTTTTCTTTTAAAACAAATAGTGACTACATTTTACTAAACTGCAAGAATTTTGAGTGCAGGGACCATGACCTATTAACTTTTGAATGGATCACATGACATAACTGCTGAAAAATCATTCCTACAATGATTTAATTATATACAATAGTTAAGTAACCCCTTAGTTATATTTACAAACTACATTAACTGTCACATCGCCAAATCTTTAACAGTCTTGTTCCTCAAAACATAAATAATCCACTTATTCTGAACAAGTGTTAGGACACATGTTTTATAACTTCGATCATATTTAAAATGTAGTATTAGTGGCTTACTTTTAAGAAACAATACTTTTGTCAAGTAAATAATCACTCTGAATTTTACCAGTTTTCACAAAATGATCATTTAAAATGATGTATATTTATACAATAAAGAATGATGTACTAAATAGTTATCAAGGAGCACAAAATAGTTAATTCAGCTAGTAGAGGCACTGGGAAAATCTAGCTAAAGGAATTTTACTCAGCTAAATTCCACAATAAAATGAATCTTATCAGGGAGCATACTAAAAATTACCAAAAATGTTCACTGTCTTCTTTCAGATCAAACAATACTTTATGAAGATATTTCAAGTTGCTTCATTTTTAAACCATGACTAACTACAATGCCAATGCTTCCAAAACCAACAGTGACCTCACTTTTAAAACATTCTTGTCAGGATAACATTTTCTTTCTAAAACATTACACTCATTCCTTTTAGCCAACCCTAATACTGAGTTCCCAAAAGTTTAATCAGCTACATTTTTTTTTCTATCAAATAGGCCAATTGTTATAACATTTTTTTGAGGAGGGGGAATGTTATGAAAAAAATAAATGGCTACTTTAAATGGTAGTCTAAAAACTGCACTCTTGTTAGGAAGAACAGCTGTATTTGGTCATATGTCATATTACTAGGAAAAATTTTATCATTTTACGTGTCCATTTTGGTTAAAAACTAAAAGCTGTATTAGAAATCTTTGCATTGACCTAGATCACTTAAATATACAAAATTGATCCTGTTATGCATTCTGATTTTTAAATTCCTACCATGGTGCTGTAGCGGTCAGTTAAGGAGGTATCAGGTAAGAGTAGTCCTGGGCTATAAGTTAACCTAGTAGACTCTGGGTTCACACTACAGTGTCAGCAGAATACTGGTATTAGAAGAATATGATTTGTGAAATGTTGTAAAAGGTTTTATCTTTTGACCAATTTTAATGGTATAAAATAAGCAAATGCCATGCAAGTTTCAAGGGGGCAATGTTCATAAGTAAAAGTAGTGTTTGGATTCAAGAATAAACCAAATAGAATGAAAAATTCTCAACAGGAAAATAGACACTCTAAGATAAATAGGCCTGTCTGTTAAAAAGAACTTAATGCACAATAACATTATTCTCAAAAATTCCTCTAGGCTTCAGAAAGAAATATAGATTAAATATTCCTTCCTCCCTCCCCCCTCCCTCCCTTCCTTCCAAAAAGAAATATAGATTCACAGCTCACTGTAGCCTCAACCTCCCAGGCTCAGGTGATCCTCCTACATCGGCCTCCTGGGTAGCTGGGACTACATCTGGGCTAATTTTTGTATTTTTAGTAGAGAAGGGTTTCACCACAGTGCCCAGGCTAGTCATGAACTCCTGGGCTCAAGCAATTTGCCTGCCTCGGCCTTCCAAAATGTTGGGATTACAGGTATGAGTCACTGCGCCTGGCCTTAAATATAGTTTCTAACATCATTTAGATGATCTCCTATAAAATTATAAAAAATGTGGTTGCATTTTATAATCCTATGTCAAGTTTCTAAACGGCGAAGTTTTAGCATGAGTTTAAAAAAAAGGCCTAGAAAAGACTGGTCTGGGAACAGTAAAAATAGTAACAATAATGGTAACAGAGCCTACTACAAAATGCTTCCTTTATAAACCACATCCATGAATTATCTTACTGAATCTCATAATTATCCTTTGGAGTTTAGATATTAGTATTTCCATTTTACAAAAGGAAAAATAAAAACTCAGAAAGTAAATTAATCTCTCTTGGGTCATACAAGTAATAAATGAGGGAAATTAAAAATTGAGCAATCATGGCCAAACAATGAGGTTTTAAACTAAGACGTACATTTACTGTTTTTACATGCTGTAAAGGTGCATGAAACCCCATAAATGTCTGAGAAGCTTTCTAAAAAGAAATGGTTGTATATAAACACCTTTGCCTTTCATATGAGCAAAGTGAGGGAAAAATGTAACTTTTCTATCATATAGTGTAGTTGGAAAGAGACACTACTTACTGGTCCTGCCATTTTTAAAATAGGAGTTATGCTACTTAAAAAGTTTAAAAACTATTGAACTAGGTAATTATCTCTAAGGTCTCTTTCTGCTCTAAAACCTGGAAATAGAATTGTTTATCTAATCATCAGAAAGAATTAATTCCACCACCTTATGATTGAATTAAAGTAACTTCCAGCAAATCCTTGATAGAATATTAATGCAGATAAGTTTTAAAGATGGTCTTAGATCCAAGAAAAGAAAATTAAAGATCTCTTGCCTCCTTTTAAATGACATTTATATTGGAAAGACATCTTCTATGACTGTTTTTCAGAATGTGGACTGGGACTGATTCATGGGTCATGAAATCAACTTAATAATTTACAAATAGCATTAAAAAAAAACTGAAAGCAAAAGAATAAGAAAATGCCTGATAATTATATTGTAAATAGTAAGGGTTAAGAATTGCTTCCTAAAATCTATCTGCTTACATAACTGTGCACTCAGTCATGATGTAAAATGTATTCTTTAGCATAAGCATCAAAATAGATTGAAAGACACTATGCGAGCGTGCCAAAGTATATTTTGCATGTAATATATCTCACGTGAAAAGAGCAATTTAATTAAATTTTGATTACTAGCATTTCTAGGATATATACCTAAAATATTTTGCTTTGTATAATTACAGTAAAATTACTGACATGCTGAAGAGCCAACTCTACCAGACACACAAAGAAATTCTAGGAATGCAGCTTGATCAACAGTGTTCCAAAGAAACATAAACATAAAACTATTTGTGAAGAAACAAATACAATGTTTAAAGAAAGTATCTGAAGGAAACCAGGACTCCTTGGAGAAATGGTGATTCCAAGTCTTGGCAGAAAAATACAAGGTGAAAGAGGAACGTCTTACTGTGTCAGAAAGCAAAAAAGCTATTAAAGATTAGGTTGTGTCAAAAGGATGCAGAAGTCAGCTTAACAGTTTCTGACTGATCAAAGATGAACAACTTGGGCATCAAAGAGAATAGCAGATTGAAACACAAATATTATACAAATTCAAGGCTGGGCATGGTGGCTCACACCTGTAATCCCAGCACTTTGGGAAGCTGAGGCAAGCAGATTGCTCGAGCCCATGAGGTTGAGATCAGCCTGAGCAATAGGGTGAAACCCTGTCTCTACAAGAAAAACACAAAAATTAGCCACCATGCATGGATGGTGGCATGTGCCTGTAGTCCCAGCTGCTCAGGAGGCTAAGGCTGCAGTGAGATGAGAGTGCCACTGCACTCCAGTCAGAATGACAGAGCCAGACCTGTCTTTAAAAAAAAAAAATTCAAGAGTTCAAATAAAGTGCTGATCACCTCCATGATTACTAGGGTTTCAACTTAATATTCTAAAATCTAGTAAATAGAAGAATCAAGTTTTTTTTTCTTCCTTTTCCGCCACCAATTTTATTGTAGTTGTATCCAGAAAATTCACAGAACACATTCTTTGCAAGAATTCCAGTTTAGAAGAAAAATGCAGGACAGATCTAAAGTCACCAAATTATAATCCATAATGATATAATAAATGATTAGCCTTGACTGTTAGAAACCATTAGATAAAAGACTGAGAGGGAACTTTATACTGGATGGGTTAGGCTGGCAACACCTGAACCCATTGATCTATTTTAACATTACTGAAAGTGGGACAAAGCCTCCTACTAGAAGCCAGTCGGAAGTATATCTAAAAACATGAATATTATTCCCCTAAAAGAGAGTTGAATCTAATCAGTCCTCTAGATCTAACTACGAGGTTACAAAAAAATACAAGGGCCAGAAAAAGATGTAAAAAAAGACCACAAAGATGTAATCAGCTAAATTCAAAATATGGAAAATTCTACAAGACCTAGTCTCTTCAATAAATAATGACAAGAAAAAAAGAGGACAGGAAATTGTAGTAGATTAAAAGAAGCTTAAAAGACTCACTTCAATGTGATATTTTAGACCGTCTTTGGATTTCGATTTGAACAAATCAAGAGGATATTTTCAGAATTGGGCAATATGAATATAGACTGGATATTAAGGACTTATTTTTTTATTTAGTTAAGTATAATAATGATAATGTGGTTTTGTTCAAGAGATAAAATATTTTCTGTAAGAATAAAGCATGACATACAGAAATTTAATTAGTAGATTAATATGTAAAGAAATACTTTGACATACACATAGTTCCTTTCCAACAACATTTCTTTTTTTTTTTTTTTTTTTTTTGGTAGATACAAGCTGAGCATCCCTACTCTGAAAATCTGAAATGCTCCAAAATCTGAAATTTTTGAATGGCCATATGACACTACAAGTGGAAAATTCTACACCTGACTTCATGTGATGGTTGAAGTCAAAACTCTGTTTTATCCACATTATTTAAAATATCATAGAAAATTATCTTCGGACTATATGTATAAGGTATATAGATAAAATTAATTTAATGTTTAGTCCTTGGTGCCATCCCTAAGATATCTAATTATATATATGCATATATTCCAAAATCTGAAAAAGTCCAAATCTAAAACACTTTTGGTCTGAAGGCTTTCAGATAAGGGACAGTCAACCTGTGTCAGAATTCCAAATCACTAAAAACACTCTCACCCAACTTCGTACCTTTAAAGGTGGGTATTAAGGATACTTCAGTTGAATAAATGTCAAACAACTAAGTTTGTTTTTGTTTCAGGATGTTTTTCCATTTATAAAGTAAAGGTACACTTCACATACAATAGTTTAAAATATCACAAATGCATTATTATGTCACCATAAATATAGTATTGAAAACTTACAAAACAGCAGAGTTGAGGAGCAAGCACGTCTCATGATCCTCTTCTTGAAGCACTGAACTTATTTTCTTTCCTGTAGCTTTACTTATAGATGTCTTGAGTTTCTTAGCTAGCTTTTTTGGTGTATTGGTTATAGAAGATTCTTCTGTACAGCAACTATATACTTCCACCTTTATATGAAAGTCTGGCCCTGCTTCATTACTAAAAACAAGGGTATTCATAATATTAGAAATTTAATTTGGTAGAAAATAAAATTATTCTTTTATGTTTATATAACATTTAAAAATCACCATTTGACATCAGGGAAATGCAAATTAAAACCACTATGCGATATTACCTCACACCCATTAGGATGGCTATTATCAAAAAGGCAAGAGATAAATGTTGACAAGGGTATGGAGAAAAGGGAACCATAGAATACTGCTGGTACAGCCATTATGGAAAGCAGTATAGAGGTTCTTAAAGAAATTAAAAATAGAACTACTATATGATCCAGCAATCCTTCTTCTGGGTTTATACTCGAAGGAAACAAAATCATTACCTTGTGAAATTATCTTCACTACCCTGTTCATTGAAGCATTATTCACAATAGCCAAGATGTGTCCATCAGTGGTAAAATGGATAAAGAAAATGAGGTATGTGTGTATCAAAGACCATTCCGCCTTAAAAAAAAAACATCTTGCCATTTGGTACAACATGGATGAACTTGGAGGACATTACGTTAAGTAAAATAAGCCAAGCATAGAAAGAAAAATATTGTACGATCTCAATTATATGTGGAATAAAAAAAAAAAAAAAAAAAAGTCCAAAACCACAGAAATAGAGAATAAAACAGTGGTTATCCTAGGCAAGGACTGGGGGAGATAAAATGGGGAGATATAGGTCCAAGGACACAAAATAGCAGATAGGGAGGGAGAATGAAAAAGTTTAGAGATATAATGTGCTGTAAAAACATGAAAACAAATATTAATAAAATTGTGTTATGTAGAGATTTTTGTTAAATAGATATTAGCTGCTCTTGTCACAAAAAAAGTAACTATGTGAGATGATGGATGTTAATCTGTTTGACTATAGTAACATTTTACAATTCATATGTATCCTGTAACATCGTGTTATAAACCTCAAATATACACAATAAAATTTATTTTTAAAATAAAAGACTGCAGGGGAGCCAAGAGAAGGTTGCAAAATCTCCTCAATAAGTGCAAGGTTTATGGGAAAAAAATAACAATTTGAAATAAGTTTATGTTAATATATGTTAATGAGACAATATCTCAGTGTTTATTTAGCATCTAAATGACCTGAGAGAGTTACTGCAACTTTCAGAGATATCAGCTTCAAAACTAGGGCAATCTTAACTCAATTTAACTAATATATACATAGGCATCTTAAAGAAAGAATAAAATACCCTGGCCATTTTGTTGCTAATACTATTTTCCCTAGTCATCCTTTAATACATTTTTAAGATATTTATATGTGTAATTTTCTGAAATGACTGTTCTTCCAAAAGAAAATCTGCTAAACCTTCAGTTTTCATTTCTTCTTTATAAAGAGTCACTTACAGTGCACTCGTCACTGTGTCCTCTGATCCTCCCTCACTTTTGTACCTAATAACTATAAATAACATTTTACTATCTGGTTATATAGGGGAAAATATATACTTCAAAGCATGAATTCCTTGAGAATGGGTGTTGTCTGGGTGATCTTTGTGTTCTTAATCTAGTATTGTGCCTGGAATGTAGACAGTATTAGATATATATTTATTAAATCAATATGCAAAATTCTTCAATTTTAGCAAATGTTAAGATTGGCTTTAACCTTTTTCAGACTCAATGAACCACCTTTAGCATTAAAGACTGTGGTGGTGTTACCAACAATAAAAAATACTTAAGACTGCAAAAGAGGTCCATCAGCAGCAGATGTTGCTTGCAGATGGAAGATCCATCAGTTTCAGAGGTTTTAAAAAATGGAGCACAGATTCTTAAAGATATAAATGGCCAATCTATAGTTTGAATAAATCCCAGAAATAACTTCCAGCTATTTTTATAGTTTATTATTTGGCAACTTTTAAACATACAGTATTCTTGGTAATGACTAACAAATGTCAATATTTAGAGAAAAAGCAGAGATTCATAAATATTGAATACTTATTAAAAACAATCATCATAACAAAAAGCACATTTTTCAACATTTAAAGCATTTGTTGGCAGTTATTTTTAGAACAATTTAAAATATTTACAGAATTTTCAAGAAATTATAAATCATGTGTTGTCTTCCTAACTTCTATTGTTCCCTCCCTGGAAAAAAAAAGTCTGATTTTGTCTCTGTGACAAAAACAAACAATAGCAAAGTGATGTGAAGAAAAGAGCCCATTAACAGGTAATTCTGGCAGAAAAATAAATTCGCTAGCAATAGTCGATAATGAAAATGAATGTATTTAGATAACCAAGAAAAAATAATTTTTTAGCCTCAATTATATAAGCATTTAGGGATATGTTTTGGACCCTAAATAAATTCCTTTGGTTCAATACAGCTTGTAAGAAGGCCTGCATTAATACTTACAATCCAGGACAATGCATTTTATTTTTCCAGGCTATACTGTTACTATGGGACACTGGATCAAAACCCACAAAATATGGTTTGCTATAGTTTTAATGTTATGTGAGTGGCAAAACTAGGCCTCTGAAATCTCACCTGTCTAGCTCCATAGCTGAAAACGGCAAAAACCATGCATATGAATTTTTATGTTAACAGTTACTAGCTATTAACATTTATCTATGAGGATCATGTCTTTAAAAGTCTAAAATACAAATCCCATACTGATTTAGGTGCATAGAACCTTTGAAGGAGGGCAGGAAAAACTATGTTCGTTAAAAATGACTTCTTTGGCTACCCAAGGAGTTCTTTCTGATTCTGTATTATGACCACAATAAAATGAGCCTATAAAAGAGCAGGGACAATAAAAACAGCCCTGAGGATCACCCATTTTTTTTTTATTGTTTTGAAGTACATGAAAGAAGTACATCACAAAAAAAGAACACACCAAAATTTCAACATGATCTTCTTATAGCATGCACTTCAGGACTATCTTGTAAATAAAGTTGCTATTCCTATTTTAGTATTTCTGCAACCAAATATCCTATATGAAATAAAAATCCTGTTTTATGCACAGCTTAGTTAATAACTGAACTATGAATATTTATTAATAATTTAAAAATTGATCATATCTAATAAGTCATATATTTACTGCTAACAGTAATTACAAGATTTCCATTTTTATTTTACATCAGAAAACTGCAGATAGAGAAATGGACTTCTTTTGAACAAAGTAATTTTTAAAATCATATCAAACGTTTAAAGATCACTTAAACATGAAAACATAAAAAGAATCCAAAGACCCAATAACAAGAACTTCCTTTTAAAAAAGAATTTTAGATTATTTTTATTCTCTGAAGATTAAAAAAAATACTTACAATATGGTTACATTTTCAAAACATATATCTGTGATTGTTTTATCCACATTCACCACATCAGTATCAAACACATTAGCTCCCATTTTGAATAAACAAAAAATGGCATAGCGTTGCGATCCTGGAGGAAAAATAACATTTTAAGCAACAATCCATGTAATAAACCATTATGTTAAAATCTACTTGAAAATAAAAAATATTAGCTTAAATATTTGTTAACAGATTATTCTCATACATTGTATACTGTAACCCTTAAATCTAACAATGACTGTTCTGCCAGTATATAGAATACCTTACTCAACTAGAACACAACAACTAAACAAGGAAGAAAAAATAAAGTTAAATATACAGGCCTCTCAACAGCCTAAAGAAACCACCAAACTCACAAATTTTATTCCTATTAAACTCCTTAAACTTTAATTAATAGTAAACTTTATGCGTACACACACACACCACACAAACACACACACACACACAAACACATACACACACACACACATCCACCCCCTACCACCTCTGTCATTTTGGTTTCCAACTCTATTTAAAAGATGTTTTTTATTAGAAGAGGTTAAGAGTAGGCACATTAACAACAGCGAAATATTTTCCACCAAACTAACAGCAAGGGAGGAAACCAAAGGGGGAAGAAAAAAAAAAAAAAAACAATAAAATAGACATGAGAACACAAAAAACATAGCTGCTAGGCCTTTTAATTTGGTGATGTTTTAAAAAGTATTAGGTGATTAAAGGGCTAAATCCTCATTATTGAGAAAATGTAGCTCTTCAGAAAAACTTATTCTCTTTAGTAATCAGAAAGCTTTACTTAATTCCCACATGTATTCCTTTGTAAAGTAAATTATATTTCCTAATTGAATAACAAATACTAACCTGATTTTAAATTCTTCATATAAAACTAATTATGCTTAATATGATTCAGTTTTTTAAGTACAAGGAACAAGGCTATCACAATAGACAAGAAAGTTAAAGGATTATCATATCTTTCCCACTTTGCCTCTAACAGCTAGAAATCATTCGAGGTTAATTTCCATGACCTGAGCAATACATAGATTTGTAAAGACTAAATAAAACCATAAAATACTGAAGGAAAAAAAATCAGATCAAGCTAAAAATATTTCCTTATTACATCTTGTTAAATAACCTAGAGTAACAAAATAAGGCAGAAAAACCTTCCAGATTCTGGTCAAATACAAGAAATGTTGGCTTTACCTTTATTCATTAAACATTATCTTTTGTTCCATATTTCTCTTCCCCTGTCCCACTCTGAACCTGGTACTTTGTCCTTGCACTAGTTCCTATCAACAACTAAAAGTATATTCTATATGCATTATCTTAATTAGTATCAAGTGACTGCAACATATTTATATTAAAAATCAGAAAACAGTTAACGATGGTGCTTATTCTGTCAAATGACATCAATTTATCTCAGCATGGAAGCAGTCTTTTTTCTCAATAACCACAGATATACTACATACTAAAGAAAACATTTCAATTACAAATTAAAATCATACATACGTTCTTTATTGCTGAAGTGATCAGAGTCTTTCCACATTAGTGGTATTCGAATATCTATAAAGAAGGGAAAAAGACACGATAAGTAACACTTTTGGTAAATTTATTCTTTACAGTGACCTGAACCTCTGTATTCCATAATTCTGACTATTAAAGATAAAGTGTTATTATTTAACAGCATATTTTCTACGCATTGTTTATGGTTTGTACTTTTAAAAGTTATTTGTGAAATTTGCGTGAAGTAAAATTATATTCTTATAAAAATAACTGTTCTAACTCCATATATGTTTCTTCCTCACTGATTAATGACATCTTTATCATATATGCCATTCTGAGTAAATGTCTGTTCCTTAGCTATACATTTTATGAATCTGAATCACTTATCAATTACTGTCTAGCTAAATACCAATATCATAATATATATATATATTTTTTTTTTTGACAGGGTCTTGCTCTGTTGCTCTGGCTAGAGTGCAGTCATGCCATCACAGCTCACTGTAGCCTTGAACTCCCAGTCTCAAACAAACCTCCCACCTAAGCCTCCTGTATAACTGAGACTACTAGTGTATGGTATATGCCATCATGCCTAATTTTTACACTTTTTTTTTTTTTTTTTTTTTAGAGACAGAGTTTCACCATGTTTGCCAGGTTGTTCTTCAACTTCTGGGCCCAAGCAACCTGCCCTCCTTGGCCTCCCAAAGTGCTGGGATTACAGGCAAGAGCCTGTTTTTAAAAACACCATACGCTTACTTGCTAATTTCGTTATGCAAATTTTACAGCAAATTTTGTCAAAATCCTCTTTTCTCAAGTGTTTTATTAGTATTCCATTATCCAAGTTAATTTGAGAACTGATAGCTCTACAATATTCTGTCTTTGTATAGACTAGCATAATAATTTGCCTTTACATTTTTATTAAGATTATTCTTGGATATTTAATGTTTTTGTTTTTTGGTGGTTTTCTTGTAAAGGGTATCTTTTTTGCTATTATATTTTCTAGTTAGTTATTGTTATGTAAAGAGAAACAACTACTTTTTGTAAATTTATCTTGAATCCAGCAACTTTTACTGAATTCTTCATTCATTAAAATAGTGTTGCAGTAAATTCTCTTAGGTTTTGTAAGTTTAAAATCTTTTTTTGTTGTTGTTGTTGGAAACAGAGTCTTGCTCTGTATCACCCAGGCTTCAGTGCAATGGTGCAATCTCCACTAACTGCGACCTCCACCTACCCCGCCCTCCTGCCCCCAGGTTCAAGCGATTCTCCTGCCTCAGCCTCCTGAGTAGCTGGGATTACAGGCATGTGCCACCACACCTGGCTAATTTTTGTATTTTTAGTAGAGATGGGGTTTCACCAAGTTGGCCAGGTTGGTCTCGAACTCCTGAACTTAAGTGATCCACCCATCTTGGCCTCCCAAAATGCTGGGATTAGGGGCATGAGACACCGTGCCTGGCCTACAATCTATTATCTTCAAACAGTATTCAACTTATCCACTTTCAATAGTTTCATATTTTATTCTTATTATTTTAGCTAGAATTTCTAAAATTGTTATATTGAAATAACAGATATTTTTTATTTTTCTGAAAATGCCTTGTTTTATAATTATGACTTGGCTGATGTCCTGTCAAAAAGTCCACTTCTTGCTTGACCACAATTGCTGACTCACTTCATTTCACAACTATACTTATTCACAGCTGTTCTTGCTCAGTTAGGATTAACAGAGCATTAACTATTTACACTATCATGGGAGGGACATGGATCCTGACATCCTTTGCAGTACACCCAAAACCTGTGGGTTAGCCTTCTTCTATCCTATGCCTAAGAGAGGAGGGTAGATGTCAGCTTCTCAAGAGAAGGTGGATACTGATTTCCCAGGTAGTCATGTGCTCTTCAGACAGTAACAGATTTGTAACCCATGAACTCTTTCTTATTCAGCTTCAAATGATAGAACTTCTTTCCAGATTCTTGCAAATGGCTGACTCAGTTTCAGTTTACAGTACTCTAGCCTTTGTCTTGTTTTATGTCTTCATCGACATTTTAATGGTAAACTGAGAGAGCCATAAGACAGCTGACTTGATGATATCAAGTCCCAGAAGTCTATCATTTTCAAAAGTGAAAACTGAGCTACTTGGTGAACTGATTTCGTTTAGTCATTAAATTAGTAGTCGGTGACTAAGCTAATTACCACAATATAATTACAGTAAATACTACATTTACATATGGTAAATATTTGGTGTTAAGCAGAAATAATCAGAGTAAATTTGTTATTTAGTTTCATAAAGATCTGGCCAGGGAGTGGTGCAGTTGGAAACAGAAAACCCAGGTATTTTCTGGCTATCAAAGTAATCTCAAAACATTATGAAACTTTGTTGCAAATATTCATCTTTACCAAAAAAAAGTCACATTTTCATCCCAGTATCAAAACAAAACGGATTTATAAAGGTGAATTCATTTTTTATTTTCTGTTTTTACAAACACACACAAGATATAATGAAGTCTAGGCAAAGATGAAAAGATATTACCTAAGTATCCCATTTTCTCAGAGTTTCCGTTTCTTAATTTAAAATTATCTTTTGGAAAGAAGAAACACATGCAGAAATAAGTTCAATTTTTACACTTGAGTAATTGTGGGCAGGAAATTGTTTTTCCTTTTATTTTAAATACTTTTACTTAAGAGCCCCTTTCTAAATGTACTGTTATTTCTAATATCATGAATTGCTACAGTCAGTAAACTGTTATGAAATGACAATAGATGTTGACTATCATGGCATTTGAGTGTTTAACAGCAAAAACTTAACATATCTCATTTGTATACTGAGTGGCACTGTATTCGAAGCAAGAAATGAAGGATATGTTTATTTTTATAAAATCTTAAAGATCTATAGTAATTTAGTCACAAGAAAATTTATTACACACAATGAACAATACTATATAAAAGTATATGTTTGACAGCAAAAGGATACAAGGATAAAAAATGTTTTGTATAATTAGAAAGATAAAAACAAATATAAATAACTATAAAACAAGCAATAAATTTATATATATTCTAGTTATTTTCTGAAGAATATTCTACTTAACTGAATGCAATTCTTCAGATTTTGGTCATTTATGTACTTTGTAAAATGTAGGTCTACTGTCCTGTGTGATAATTTTGTTTATCCAGAAAAATATTACTAGAAACAGTAATTTAGGTGACAATGACTCAAATGCAGCAGCAGGCTCTCTAGTACAAAACTTCTGGCCAATAAAATAACCTAGTGATTACTTAAGGACCAATGGAGGTATACACTGTTGTTTCTAAAATGTACTGATGAGGTAATATTTGTAAAAGTGACTAGTGTACGTGCAAGTCAGACATGTATTCATTTCAGTGTGTGGCATCTCCAAGCCATTGTCTTTAGCTTCCTGAGCACTTTGGAGAAACTGAGACTGCACAGCATAAGTGCCATCTAGTGGTGAAGGGTCTCCTAGCTTCATTAGGAATTCAGAGAAAGGAAACATCATTTCTAGCTGGAATGGTAACAGAGAAGATATTATATATAGATGAACAAACAGATCTTTAAGAAAGTGTAGTTATTTCACAAGCTAATTGGGTGTCAGAAGCATGGGTTATGTTGACAGGCCAAGGAGATGTCTGCTAAAGCAGACAGGCTGTGTTTAGGAGTAATAGAAGATAGGACTAGAAAAAAAATTGGGTCAAAATGGAAGACTGAAGAAAAATGTTTGGTCTTTACACTACAGGTAATGAAGAGCAGCCATCCGTCCAGCAGTTGTTGAGCAATTACGATGAGCCAAGCACTGTGCTCACTTCTGGGTATAAACCGATGACCAAAATAAACATGGTACCAAAACCTCACGGAACTTCTGATATAGACAAACATTAAAAACATTATAGCTTCTGAGCAGGAAAGGAACAGAGTCAAAAGACTTGGGTTTGGCCCAGCACAGTCATTTAACCTCTGAGTCTGTAGAAAATGACAATTACTCTATTTTACAAGACTGCACTAAGGAGAAAACTATAGAGTATGTAATGTATGAAACAGTTTTCTTAAATTCTAAAGTTCTATATAAATGTACAGCATAATGCTGAAAGCAGTGTTTTACAACAAATATTCTGATAGAGGTATGAAAAACAAACTGAAGAGAATGGGAGACAGGGCATGAAACAAAATCTACCATCTAGTTACTTTACAGAATTTATTCAGCAATATAAAAGATTCATTTATAGCATACCGGATATGGCAATCTTTCCTTTACATGCAGTTCGTTCTTTACTTTCAAATTTCACATCACTGTCAAAACAAAGAAACTTATGAAAAAAAAGTAGTTTTCTAATAAGCAATGGTTTTAACAGTCTTTCACAAATGTTGAAATATTAAAAACAAATGCATATCCATGAATAATAATGACTTCCAGTTAAAGTAAACTATTTGACTCAAACTTTAAGATGTTTAGTCAACAGTTAGCAAGTTAAAAGAAATATTTGGAAGCACTCTCTGATTTTTCAGATAAACTTTATATTCCCTGATGACTGTATGGTGGTTACTTTACAATGAAAGCCTTTTGTGATCACTTGTATCTGTACACAAGATGTACAATATTTGTCCATGTCCCCAGAAGTGTAATACCTTAGCTCACAATTTCATAAATTACATTTCTAATCTTCTACATACAATGGCCTGAAAAAGTTAATAAACTTCCCAATCATGCAATTTGCTGTCCAGGAGTACTTTATCCTTACAGAATCTGATAAGTATCCAAAAAAGTATCTTCTGCTGTATAAATATCTATAGTTATTATCTCATTTCATTTCCCCAAGATTCCAAAGAACTAAGTGTATGTTAAAACAATAAATTAACAAACTAAGATGAGAAACAGAGTAGCTCTGTAGACAGAATAAAATTTAGAGAAAAATATTATGATTCAAAGGAAATTCTGGGGGTATAAGACACTACCAAATCTGACTTTAGGATATTACCATAAAAACTTTAAAAATAGATATCTCCTACTAGATCCAAACAATCCAATCTTTGACTATTTCCCCAATATCCTATTTTTCTAATAAACTGCATTTAGAGATTAGCATTCCATTTACAGGGCAATATTTCCAAGAGTATTCTTTGTATTTTTCATTCCTATTTAATTTGGTCAGCTAATTACCAGCTAATTTAATTTGTTACTTCAAATAAGTGATAAGACAGAAATTTTCCATTTGGATACAGTTTGATTCTAAGAGGGCTTCTGGAGAAAGGCTGGATGGGAGTTTGAAATGGGATGTTATCTAAGTAATTTTCAGAAGAGGATGACAGCAACACACAGCTTTCAGTAGGTCTGTTAAAAAAGACTGCCAATATATCCATTATCATGCATCCAAATTTGAAAACAAATATATCATCCCACTTTTTTGTCCCTTTACTAGATTAAACTCCTAAGTATTATAGGTAAAGTATATTTCAAATAAGGTAAAATAATTTACTGATGTAAAGTTGGTAAGTTTATATGAGACATTTACACAGTATTTATAGAATCACCCATTAGGTATGAGTAAAACAATGAAGTAGATTTAAAGCCATATATTCTCAGAATCCTATCTAATAACTTTATGGCCATATCTAGTATTAAAACTAGGGAATTCATTCAGTGAAACATACAAAAATTCATTGTTTATTTAAAAATACAGTTTCATTGAATCATAAATTTTAAAAACAGTCAAGTTCGACATTTTATATTAGTTTGTCATGTCGGAGATTATCTTGCTTATTACTTCCTCACAAAGTAAAAAGTTCAATTCAACAGTTCAACTAAACAGTTTATTATCTATTTTAGCAAAATAATATACTGAAAGGCCTACTAGAAATCAAACGCAAATCTCAATTTCTTCAAATTGGTACAATAAATACAATACAAACATAATTGGTTGGCATTTGAAAGTAATATTTCTAAAAATGCCTATATAAGCAATGCATGATATAAATTCTTAAAATACTTATTTCAGTGAAAAAGTACAAGGAAGTTCAAATATAGTGAATAACTTAAGTATTAAGGAATAGTTCATAGAATATTCTACAGTTGAGATCTATTATGTATTATTAAATTGGTTTAAATTTGAGGCTTTGGCAGGCGAATGAAATTCTGAAATACTAGAACTACCAAAAGCAAATTTGCTGAAAATTTACCAAGAAAAATTTTCCCCTTCCAAACTATTCAACTACCTGGCAGAGTATAGCTTTCTCCCCTGCAATTATAAATTATTTGCATAGGCCATTTCCAGGACTGGTCAGCAAACTTATTATACACAAATATTGTCAAACTATAATATAAATTCGATTTACCATATGATCTTACAGAATTAAGTCTTTTAAAAAATGAGAGAAGAAAAACTGAAGTAATTCAACCTCGATTTTCTGAAGCTCGAATTACTTTCAATTCAAATAATAAAACTGCTATTTAGGGTACTAAAATGTAATGTTTTTCTAATTAATCCAAATTGACAATGAAATTGTTAAACACTGTCTAATGTGCTACTGTAGCTAATAGTTTGCTTAATATAAATGCTTGTTCAAAAATCTGCAATATCAATGCCAATTCTGAATGCTAGAATTAGAGAGCCAGCCTGAGGAAACAGCAAATAACCACAAAATTACCGAAACAAAGCACAGCTAGATAATAGTGTACCTTATTCATATGAACCCAGTTTAGAGCATTATTTTGGTTGAGATCTGTAAAAGCTAAAAGACAGAGATAAACATATCAAAGACAAACTTAATTTTTATTACTTACATTTCTGCCTGTAGGTAAATAAAATGACCAAAAGAGGGTGCCAATCTGCCATACTCTTGCTCAAAAATCTGTATTAAAGCTGACTGAGTAAATACTGATTATCCTACCTTATATTGTTTCAAGTGGGAATTTAAAACAGCATTTCTTTGCCAAAATTAACAAGTTATAATGAGAAATAGCACAATGATGAAAGCATTTTACATTTTCTTAATGAAGTACTAAAATAATTCTAAATGGGATTCTATTATTTCAACATAGTTTATAAAATCCTTTACCTATGATGCAGATAAGTAAAAATTAAAACACTCAGAAACCATTTAGCATGAAATTTTAACCCATCCTAAAACTATGGTATAAAATGTATAGCTTCATAAATATCTTTAAAAAAAATCAGCAATGTCTTTAAATACAAGTTTTATTATAAAACTACTAAGAGTACACAATTTTCACTTCCAACCTATGCTTTTTCTTCTTTAAGTTATAGTACCTGAGCAATGACCAAAATACTGGAGGATGAGAGTAGTATAATAATCATACGAAACTCACAAAATTATTTTGGCACTATTAAAATCATATTGTTGATTGACACACATAATTAAGTGCTTTAAATGACACTGGTTAGTATTATTTTTACAAAGTCAAACAAAGCATTTCAGAAGTTAAGTCAAGAAGTGACGAACTGGGTTGGGCAGGGGTTGCAAGGTAGGGGGGCAGTGGGGGCAGTGGAAAGGGTACGGATGGATGATATTGCTGAAATATAAGCTCTGTAAGTACTTTTTTTGGGGGGAGGGCATCTATTTAGTTCACTGCTCTATCATCAGTGCCTGGTGTTCAGCTCAGTACACTCTAAAGAACTCAATGAATGTTTAGGGACTGTTAAATGAAATGAAATAAGAATATGGTCATTTTGATGAAGCAGACAGTAGATATGGATTCTAAAGCCTTAGAATTGGATTTTACTTATTATTAACTAATTATATTAGTGGGTTGCTATTAACCTTTTAGCCTTAGCATCTCTGTCTGTAAAATGGGGAAAAGATTCACTACCTCACAAAGCTACTAAATGAGTATTTAAAATGTACCTTATGTCTTTCTTCAAAATGTTACACAAATACAAGGATTACTTCTGGGTATTTATATTTTTGGCCTCACTATTTAGGTTGGGGCCTACATAGAAGAGGCACTAAACCATTTATTAAAGTGATCAGACAATGACTTACTAGTTACTGTAAAACAGTGGTAGCATCTAAATCAGATTATTTTCACACATTCTACAAACGCCTCAGATTAACAAGGAAAGCAAATAAAATGACCTACAGTCCACACCAACAGCATAACTAGAAAACAGAGACTTCTACAAATTATAATTTACATGTAAATGGGGAAACTAGCATCTGAAACCAACAAAACCAGCTGTGGAGGTCTTGCCATCTAAGAAAAGAGTGAGGTAGGCATTGCAAAACACAAGCAATATCAACTTAGGATTTCCCCTAGAAGAAGAGTGAATCGGTACAAGACCTAGTGGATACCATAGCACTGGTTCCTGAAGAGGTAAAGAAAGGGCTCCAAAAGTACTTTGGTTCAAAAGTTAAGTCTTGTGAGAAACACAGGAATGAGCGAGGTGCCCTTTGGAGACTTGGCTACCAAGAAAGAGAAGGAAGAAAGTAGATGAAGTTTAAAATCTCAAGAAACACATTAGTATCAAGGAACAGAAAATCAACCAACCAGCATCCCAAAAGACATCATTTATTAAGGAAACTACTCTTCACAGTTCCAAAAATAAAAAATATTCTTGAACTAAGAAACCAAATACAGGTTTTGCTTTCCATGGTTTCAGTTATCCAGAGTAAACTGCAGTCTGAAAATAATATTAAATGAAAAATTCCAGAAATAAACAATCCAAAAGTTATTTGTTTATTTACTTATTTTTGAGGCAGGGTCTTACTCTGTTGCCCAGGCTGGAGTGCAGTGGCATGATCTAGGCTTATTGCAATCTCTGTCTCCCAGGTTCAAGCAATCCTGCTATCTCAGCCTCCTGAGTAGCTGGGAATATAGGCACATGCCACCATGTCCAGCTAATGTTTATGTTTTTTGACAGAGACGGGGTTTTACCATGTTGCCCAACCTGATCTTGCACTCCTGGGATCAAGCAATCCACCCACATCTGCCTCCCAGAGTACTAGGATTATAAGTATGAACCACTGCACCTGGCCTAACAATTCATAAGTTTTAAATTGTACACCATTCTGAGTAGTGCAATGAAACCTCACACTGCCCTATAGGATGAGAATCATCCCTCTGTCTAGTGTATCCATGCTGTACACACCACCTGCTCATTAGTCACTTAGCTGCCATCTAGATTATCAGACTAACTCTCAAAGTATCACATTGCTTGTGTTCAAGGTCAATAGTAGCCTAATGTTACACCACAGTGCCTATGACATTCATCTCATTTAAACTCATCACAAAAGCAATTTATCATCTCACATCACAAAAAGGGTAAATACAATAAGATATTTTGAAAGAGAGAACTCAATTGCACAACTGTTATTACAGTATATTGTTGTAATTGTTTTATTATTAGTTGTTCTTCATCTCTTACTGTGTGTATGCATAGGAAAAAACATAGTGTACATAGGGCTTAGTATTATCTGTGGTTTCAGGCATCCAAGAAGGATGCTGGAACATATTCCTCCAAGAAGGGGTCCTGTGAGCCCTTCTAGTAACCTCCCACCTGACTCCTAATCACTTGGCTCAGAAAAATCCTATATATTTCATTAGGGAAAAAAAGCACTCCAGTTACCCATAGAAAGCTACTATAAATAAAACAGATAATCAAATCTCTTCATTTGATACAAATACTCTACCAACTCCACCTCGAAAAACTGTAACACAATACTCCAAAATGAATTAAGTGCAGTTAAACAAATTATTGCAAATATGAAAGAAACCATGACTCTAAAAACCAAAACTTGAGACTAGTAAAGAATAAACAATAGGCAGATATGCAAAGAGAGGAAAGAACAAGGAGATAAACTGGAAAAATAAAACCACTTCTGAAATGAACATTAAAATATAAGGTGTCCAAGGATAAATACATAGAACTGAAAGTACACTAAGGTACATAGTAAATGGGAACAAGAAGAACCAAAAGAACAAAAATGAAATAATGTATTAAAAAAGATCAGAAAGTGATAGACATAGAGGACAGGCAAAGAAGATCCAACTTATATGTAATCAGGAAAACAAAATGAGATAGAAATACTTTTTGTATAATCCGGAAAGACTTTCTGAAAATAAAGAAGAACAATCTACATATCAAAAGAGCTCCAAAATGTGCCAAATGGTCAGCCTTACACACATTCCAGTAAAATAATCAGACTTTAAGATAAAGAAAAGTACTTTCAGTCTCCAGGCAAAAAGTCAAACTCATTTACAAAGGAAAGAAAATGAAAGATTAGATTTCTCAATAACAAGACAACAATGGAGCCAAGTCTTCACAAAACTCAAGGAAAGAATGTGTTGGCTAAGGAATTTATAACTAGCAAAGTCACCCTAAAAGTAGCAACACTAAAGGAAAACACTATAAACATGCAAGAAAGTGAAGAAAACCATACTCGTGTTGAAGAATCTACTAGCTGATGAGCTCCTTTCAAAAGAGATGATTTTGGAAAGCATAACAAAAGAACAAGCAGTAAAAATTATATACATTTGTGTATCAAAGACTAAAACGAAGGTGAAGATATGACTATAAGATTAGTGTGTAAATATCCATTCCACCAACGTAGAAATAACACAACTTGAAAAGAATGTAGAGTAGGGGAAAACA
>NW_016107457.1:4502861-4526551 GCF_001604975.1 Cebus imitator
AAAAAAAAAAAAAAAACAATAAAATATCAGAAGCCTGTGTTAGGCCATTCTTGCATTGCTATAAAGGAATACCTAAGACTGGGTAACTTAAGAGGTTTAGTTGAATTGGGGAACTAAGGGCATTATACATAAGAACTTAGAACTAAGGGCATTATAAAGTTATCAGTATATAAAGTTTTTAATATAAAATTATTACAACTACCATGACTTATAAAATGCTTCCAAAATTTTTTTAAAAAAGCAGAGACCACATAGTAAAAGGCTGTAATTATAATATACAGTTAATAAAAAAGAATATTACAGTGGCTGAAATCAGATATCAGTTATAATAGTAAATATAAAATGTCTTAATTTTCCCATTAAAATGATTTCCAGATTGGCTTATAATATAAAACCCAGCTGAAAACAAGAAACAGGATGAATACAAGAAACAGGTCTTCAAAGGTGAATCAGAAAGGCTAAAAATAAAGAGATGGGCAAAGATATATAAAGCAAATACAAATAAGAAAACAGAGGATGTGATTTTGTTACCAGGCAAGGTAAAATTCAGGTCCAAAAACATTACCTGAGAGAACAACAGAAGGACACTTTATAATGCAAAAGGCTGCAACTAACAATGAATATATCACAAGTACCGAATATACCAAATGTTACAGAGCATCTTCCTAAAGCACAACATACAGAAGATACAAGGATGAAGATAATTAAGCCTTAATAACAAAAAATCTTAACCTATCTGTTTCAGTATAAGACAGTTCAACTGGTCAAAAAATAAGGAAGGTTACTGAAAATATAACAAACACAAGTCATTAACACAGATCTTTTGAACACCTTTGGCTAACTTTACACTCTTAAGAAATATAACTTCAAAAGCCGATGCCTTTGTCATGAAAATGGACCATATTAAGTCACAAAGAAAACCTCAAGATGTTCCATAAAGTAGAAAAAATAAAATTTGATCAAAATACGACTAAACAAATTCCTCATCTGGTAATGGCAGAATAGCTCATGCAGGAGAAATCTTCCCACAGAAAATAATTTTTTAAAAAATCTAGAAAAACTATTTAAAAAACATCTACCTGAAGTGACTGGTAAGGAACCAGAATTATACAGAAAATTGAAAAGAATCAACACTGGAAAAAGTGATACAGTGGAAAAGAAAAAATAATTGACACATGATGAATCTCAAAAGTTTTATACTGAAAGAAAGAAACCTCCACTGTGTAATTCTATTTATACTAAGTTCCAGAACAGGCAAAATTAACCTACAAGGGAAAAAATGTCAGAATAATGGCTGATTCTTGGGGTGGGAGCAGGTGCAAGGACTACCAATTGAAAACTGGGAAGAGCACAAAGAAACACTCTATATCCAAAAAATGTAATTAATTCTAAGAGGAAAATAAACAAACAAGTAAGCCTATTTATGATTTAATAACAAGACTATAAGAAAAAGCTCATTGATATGGTTTGGCTCTGTGTCCCACCCAAATCTCCTGTTGAATTATAATCCCCAGTGTTGGGGAAGGGACCTGGTGGGAGGTGATTGGATAATGGGGGCAGATTTCCCCCTTGCTATTCTATGACAGTCAGTTCTCGTGAGATCTGGTTGTTTAAAAGTGTGTAGCACGTCCCCATTGGCTCGCTGCTGGCTCTCCTGTCGCCGTGTGAAGGAAAGTGCCTGCTTCCCCTCCGCCCTTCTGCCATGTTTGTAAGTTTCCTGAGCTTCCTGTATAGCCTGCAGAACTGAGTTAATTAAACCTCTTTTCTTCATAAATGACTCAATCTCAGGTAGTCCTTTATAGCAGTGTGAGAACAGAGTAATACAATCATTTCAAGTAATTTTTGAACACTCTCTAACCTATATCCACAGGGGTGTACATATATGTGTACATATACATACACAAAGAACTAAAAAGAACTTATTTTGAATTGTGTCATAAAGAAATAAAATGGTTAAGCTGAACATGGTTGCTCATGCCTGTAATACCAGTGCTTTGGGAAGCTGAGGTAGGAGGATTGCTTGAGGCAGAAGTTCAAGATCAGCTTGGGCAACATAACAAGACCCTGTCTCTACAAAATAAATAAGCAAGCTGAGACAAAAAAATAAATAAAATTAGCTGGGTGCAGTGGCATGAACCTGTAGTCCTAGGTACTTGGGAGGCTGAGGCAGGAAGATCACTTGAACCCATAAGTTTGAGGATACAGCAAGGTATCATTGTGTCACTGCAGTCTAGCCTGGGTGACACAGCGAGACTCTGTCCCAAAAAAAAAAAAAAAGAATTCGACAGAGAGATAAAACAAATATTAATTGTAGAACCTAGGTGGTAGGTATATGAGTATTCACTGTATAATTCTTTCAACTTTTCTGTATGTTGGAAATTTTTTCATAATTTCTGTATGTTGAAAAAGAACTGCAAGGCAATTTTGAACTTGCCTGGGTAGGTTTACTGTCAGTAATATTGGTACTGTAATTATGAGACTATTTTACGTAATCATAGTATACAAAATGAGGAAATATATTACTCTTATTGGGAAATAAGATTTTCAGTACAAAAGAGTTAAAATATAATTCAAGAAAACAAAAACCTATAAATATTGATATAAACTCACGATTTTTTCATCTCTTTCATCACCATGTCCACCGAAAAGGCCTAGAAGCAGTGACACCCCAGTAACTGTGAGCATACCTAGTGCCCAGGTCTTGCATTCAAAATACCATTCACCATTAAAGGGAGACAGGTGTCAGAGAAATGGCTGACACCAGGCATGGGGCTGGGAAAATATAAAGCAAGACTGGATCATGTTTTAGTATTGGGAAGCAAGAAGTTTTTAGTGACTATAAATTATAATAAAACATTGAATAAAAATCCAGGAATGGAGAGAAAAAGAGAGAAATGCCCTTCTTTATAGAATTTGAGCCAATAAGTGTAGAAGGAATAATAGAATTAGGTAATCACTGTTTTACAAACCCCATTATAATAACTGATTTAGGCAAGGATCATAAATGGACGATAAAGCCATTAAGTTAAAGCTCATTGTGTAATATAACAGTCACCCACTTCCAACACCCCACAGATTACTTATAAACTGCAAAGGGAAAACCATATTATCACATAGAAGCAAGCTGGCAACTGTCATCTAAAGCAAGGGTTCAAACTCAGCATTGCCTGGTGGTAAAATCAAATATCATACTGCATCAATTGGGAGCATATAATGGTCCCCAACCTCACCTAGAAAAAAATGTTTGAGTCCGATAAAGCCTTTAGACCCAATGTCCACCTATGGCAGAAACAGAGAATATGAGAAAAGGTTCAATGATACCTCAAGGAAACAACCAGGCAAATGCAGAATGTAGGATATTTAAAAAATCTAGACTTTTTTTTTTCCCAAGACAGGGTCTTGCTCTGACGCCCAGGATGGTTGGAATGCAGTGGCATGACTTGCTCACTGCAATCTCAACTTTCTGGGTGCAAGTAATCTTCCTGCCTCAGCTTCTTGTGTAGCTGTGATCACAGGCACATGCCACCACACCTGGCTAATTTTTGTACTTTTTATTTTTGGAGAAATAAGGTCTTATTATTATGTTGCCTAGGCTGGTCTTGAACTCCTGGGCTCAAGCGATCCTCCCACCTCAGTCTCCCAAAATATTGGGATTACAGGCGTGAGCCACCATTCCTGGCTGAGACTCTTCAAAGTATAAATGACAAGAGGTTTTTAGAAAAAGGCAGAGTGATTAAAAGAAACTGAAGAGATATAACCAAATGTACTGCATAGATCTTGACTGAATTCTGGTTTGGAGAAAAAAAGATAAACAGTTTTCTTTTGATAACTTGGTAAAATTGAATATGGACTGGATATTAGATGATTACAGAATTATTAATATTTTATATATAATATTTCAATTATGTAGAAGAATGTTATTTTTTAAAGATTCATGCCAAACTACCTGAGGTATGTGTGCCATCTTGTCTGCAACTTATTTTTAAATAGTTCAACAACAAAAAATTTGTGCATGTACACACGCTTGTATGTGTATTTGTGTGTGTGTCTGTGTAGAAAAAATGGTAGAATAAATGAAGATGAATATATATAGCAAACTATTAATTGTACAAATCTAGGGATAGAATATACATGATGTTGATGGTACTATTCTTATAATTTTTATGTATGTAAATTTCAAAATCTGATTAAAAAGCAAACATAGTTGGGAATGACAATCTGGAACATGATGAGCAGACACTTGGACCAACAAATGACAGTAAGAAACTAAGAACATAAAAGGTGACCCAAAAAAAGTACATGGTATATAATTAACTCCTACTAAATTCTAAGCCCTATCTGCTCATCATACACATTAAGGGGATACAGGGCAAAACTTTATTTATGAAGCACACATTAAATTGTTCTTAAGTAAGTATACAACACTGTTGGTGTTCTGGGGGATATAAGGTATAAAGAAGAGAACCAAGATTAACTGAGTTGCCCCAGCTATGAGTTGCCCTCCAGGCGCCAAATCCTCACAACAATCCTATGAAATTAGTAGTGATGTCATCTCTATTTCACTGATAAGAAGAATCAGACACTGTCCCTGTTTCCAAAAGCTTATAATTTATGAAAAGATATGCTGATTATAAATAGTTCTATTAGAATATAGTATGTTATAGCAAGGTATTCATGGTTTGGATGGTACTATAAGTAAAAGGAGGCAAACAGTCATTTTTTGAGTCCTCACCATGGACATAAAGGAATACTTATTTTCTGAATAGAATTATCAAGGAAACTTTGAGGCAGGTATGGTGTCCTAGAACAAATGGGTTTTATCAAGTGGGAATGAAGATATGCCACTTCAGCGTAAGCAAAGGCACTGGAGATGAGAAAATCCAAGAACTGTTTTCAGGATACCGATCAAGCATTTTGCCACAATAAATTTGTAAAGTAGAAAATGAAAGATAAGAGTTCAAGTAGCTTGGGATCAGATCACAAAGATTCTGAAATGCCTACTTCAGTAGATGGAAACCAACAGCTATTTTTTGAGAGGTAGACTGATAAACCACCTTTTAAGTAGCCATATCTGACCACAGCATGCAGAAAAAAAAAAAAGGTAAAATGACAGTTTACTAGTCAAAAGTCCAGCAAATTAACAGACTGATGTAACCAAGCCATGACTCTCTCTAAATTGAGGCAGTAAGCAACCTATGCACCTCACCCTAACGACCTACTGTCTACCCAATCTAAAAAGATTTTTACATCCTGACTCCATTGGGAACTGTACAGAAGCCTCGGTATTTCGGCTTGTTTAGGCATAAAGAACACGGAGTGTACTACGTGTTTCATACCAAACATGACTTAGAACAGAGCTTTTATTATATTGTTAGAATAGTATGGTAACAGAACATTTAACCAGTTGCCAATATTCTCAGGATTCTGTGGTTTAAAAAAAAAAAACAAAAAACCACAAATTATATTACTGATTTTTCAACTGTGGTTCCTCATCTAAAGCACAGAGTAACCATTTACTGAATTCTTCCAAGGGTGGTACAAAAGCAGCACTATTCTATATGCAGAAGTTAAGTCAATGCATACAATGGACTTCTTGGGGCATTAGGTCTTAATTCTTTCCTGGAACTCCAGTTTTAAAAGGCTTTAGAATGAAGTAAGATTATCTGACTTTTTAAATAATTTCAATGGATTGAGAAATAACTGAAAACTTCTTGCAGAACGATTATGTACAGAGAGCACCTTGAGTGAAGATCTATTAGAAAAGCCCTAAAGAAATCCACACACTAGTTTTGATTTACTCATTTCTAACTAATAAAAAGTTAGTTTTTTATAAGATCATTTCTATGTCTGCCTATTCTTAAATATTTTCCCTAAAAACTGGTTATTTCAATTATTTACTCTCACCACCCTTTTAATACCCTGCTGCCAAATAACCTTCCCCAAACACCCATTTTTGTCATACCTATTCCTTGCTTAAAATGGTAAAAGATAACCGGATATAGAATATTTAAGACTTTTTTTAAATTCCAGAATTCAATAATTAAGAGAAACAATGGGTGGCTCACGCCTGTAATATAAGCACTTTGGGAGGGCAAGAAAGGCGGATCACTTGAACTCAGGAGTTGAGACCAGCCTGGCCAACATGGTGGAACCCCATCTCCACTAAAAGTACAAAAATAAGGCAGGAATAGTGGTGCAAATCCCAGCTATTCGGGAGGCTGAAGCAGGAGAATTGCTTGAACCCAGGAGTTGGAGGTTGCAGTGATCCAAGATCACACCACTGCACTCTAGCCTGGGTGACAGAGTGAGACTCTGTCTCAAAAAAAAAAAAAAAAAAGCAAGTACAGGTACTGTTTTAAAGGGAGTGGGAGACATAGGAACATGGATTTTTTAAGTCACCTGGATTCATGACCTAGCCACAAAGTCACTGTGTATCCTTGAAGAGAGTTTTATATCTAATATGGTTTGGCTGTCTCCCCACCCAAATCTCATCTTGAATTGCAGCTCCCATAATCCCCATGTGTCGTGGGAGGGACCATCAGGACAACTGAATCATGAGGGCAGGTTTTTCCTGTGTTGTTCTCATGATAGTAAATAAGTCTCACGAGATCTGATGGTTTTATAAAAGGCAGTTCCCCTACAGAAGCTCTCTTACCTGCTGCCATGTAAGACAAGCCTTTGCTCCTCCTTCGCCTTCTGCCATGATTGTGAGGCCTCCCCAGCCATGTGGAACTGTTGAGTCCATTAAGCCTCTTTTTCTTTATAAATTACCCAGTCTTGAGTATGTCTGTATTATCAGTGTGAAAACAGTCTAATACAATATCTTTCTCCATTTTTAATGTGATATTTGTGAACATCTTACACAATGCCTGGCACCTGGAAAGGCTATTAATTAATACCAAAGAACTTCCTAGCATTCTAGGCTTTCTTGAATCTTGTTTCCTCCCTTCCTTTTCATCTTTGCCTTGATCTTCAGACTCGACCCAACAGACTTTTTCACTGCTTTTGAGTAATTCATGCTTATTTTTCAACTTAAGTTTTTATTTTGCTATTTTCTTTTTGAGACAGAATCTCACCCTTCTGCACTGGCTGGAGTGCTGTGGTGCAATCACAGCTCACTGTGGCCTTAATATCCCACACTCAAGCAATCTTCTTGCCTCAGCCTCTCGAGTAGCTGGGAGTACAGGCACACATCACCATGCCTGGCTAATTTTTGTATTTTTTTGTAGAGACAGGTTTTTGCCATGTTGTCCAAGCTGATCTTGAACTCCTGAGCTCAAGCAATCTGACCGCCCTGGCCTCCCAAAGTGCTGGGATTACAGACGTGAGCTACTTCACCCAGCCTATTTTGCTATTCTTATTGGAATGCTGTCTTCCTCCTGCTCACCTACCTGGACTCTAACCATCCTTCACAATCTAGAAGGTCCAAACCCAATTGTCCTATTAGATATTCCTCAATTCCACCACTTCACACTTATTTGATTCTTCTTTGAAAAAGTTTAGATTTAGGGTCTATACTTATTTTTTGACATTTTATAATAAAATTTAGAAAAGGTAGACTAGTGTTCTCATTAAAATGCTATTTATTTTAACTATGGCAGCAATATAAAATTGAGCATTTTTTTACCTTAAGGACTAATCAAACTAAGGAACAGACTGCTGAGACTCTAAAGGCAAAATATTTCTAAATATACAATACTGTCATACTTTGACAAATTCTGTTCTTTTAACAGACACCTGACCCAGGCGTGGTGGCTCACACCTTTAATCCCAGCACTTTAGGAGGCCGAGGGGGGTGGATTACGAAGTCAGGAGACTGAGACCATCCTGGCTAACAGAGTGAAACCCCGTCTTTACTAAAAATCAAAAAAAAAATATATATATACAAGAGCCAGATGTGATGGCACGCGCCTGTAGTCCCAGCTACTTAGGAGGCTGAGGCAGGAGAATCACTTTAACCTGGGAGGTGGAGGCTGCAGTGAGCCACGATTGTGCCACTGCCCTGCAGCCTGTGCACAGAGCAAGACTCCATCTCAAAAAAAAAAAAAGGAGAAAGCAAAAAAACAGACACCCTAGCACAGCACTTAATAAGTGTTCCTGCAAGTAGTAGATATTCAGTAAATATCTGCATAATTTACGTAACTTTCTTCAAGGAACTATATCATTACTCTTCAACTCGTTTTTGTGTAATAAGAAAGCATGCATAATTTCTAGTTATATCTAATCAGTGACCTCAGGTTATATCTTCACAAACAAAATGAAGCTGTAAACAAAAGAATACATATAGAATATACAAGATTTTTTAAAATTCCAGCAATAATTAAGAGAAGTACTGTTTTTACACAAATGAAGAGCAAATATATGTGTTGTATGTATAGTGACAAAGATATTTTCATCAAAGATAATTAGTAAGGAAACTGAAAATCATACACATTTCCAGTTAGGAGTCTTAGATAATTTTTCCCCCATCACTGCTATATAAATTGAATAGGGTTATTTAATATTTTTATAAATCAGCAACTTCAGAAAAGTTACACTGCCAAATTTAAGAAATGGTCAATTCATAACTCATTATTAATATTTAAAGAGCATTAAATATGGAGGCAGATATGGTCCCAAAAATAATATTCTAGAAATTGTGATAGATGGCATAATATTGAATGTTTAGCCCCATTCTTTCTAAAAGCAGGGCTTCTCAAACTTTTCCACTGAAACTGCCCCCTCATGTCAAAGTAACCTAATAAAAAGGCTGAGAGGGAACATATATCCCCAGGCATAAGAAAGCATAACCTCAAAATACTCCACTATTCTAAACTTCTCATGTTTAATCTTAAAAATCCATGCTCTAAGAAGATATGCCATATTTATTCTATGGCTTTGCATATCTCCTGACACATAATCATGTACTCTGTGCTACACGTGACCAACTTTGAAAAGCACTGATTTAAACCAATGTATGTCTATCTGAAAACTATTTTCCTATATTCACATAACAATGAAAACTGTCATTTGTTGAGTACTAAGTATGCAAAAGGCATTACACTAGGTTTTTGTATATACAAAAATCTCAATTTTCAAAATGTCAATATTATCATGCCCACTGTAAGGACGAAACTGAGGCACAAGGAGATTAAAATAGCTCTCTCATGGCAATACAGCTAATAACGTTGGCTACTTTGTATCCAGGTCTTTATTATACCACACTCTCATCTAAATTTGATTTTTACAGAAATTTCGTACTCTGGCGTTTTTAACTTACATTTCAAGAATTTAATGATGTGCTCAGCCCAATAGCCGCTATTGTCTAAAAGAAACTCTTCCCTTGTGCCAGAACTGTAAGACTAATCAACAAAGGGGAATGTAAGACTGTTTTTATTTAAACTACATTAAAATCCAGCCACTCAATCGACCAATTCTTAGGTTCAAGTAAGATCTGGCATTGTAAATAAGACAGGATATAAATTTTATGTACAAAACAAAGATCTAATCTAAAATAGCAGCATGAGATGACAGAACACATGACCAGAAGCTATTAATACTTAGCAAATCTTAACTCACATTAGCATCCATCACTTATTACATGCATGTCCTTGAGGTTTTTTTTGGTTTTTTTTTTTTTTGCGTCTCTAGGACTTACATTCACATATCAAGAGAGGTGCTAGCAGATTTTTAAGTTCCTTTCCATTCTTAAGTTTTTCTCTCTTTATAATTTTGCTACTCACTCATCTCAATTTCTATACGGTACTTAAGTTTCCATAATTCACAGCTAGTAACTTTTTATTAGCACATATCTAAGCAATTAATTTTCTTACTCTACATTTCTATCAATCTTGGCCCTTTCTTCTTAATGCTCCCTCAGTCATTGCTTCTGAACAATTTTCATTTTAAAATTACATACTGAACACAACAAAACTGCCCAATAAAAACTGCTGCCTGATAGTAAGTTCACTTTGAGCTCTATTGGCAAACCGTTTATGATGTCAGCTGCTGGTTCCATTTATTTGTTTTTTTAAACAGTTTGGTGATTTGATATTTGTACTTAAGCTTAAGTTATATTGTTTTTAATTTATATATTTAAGTACATTAAAAGCCACAGGTAAACTATGTTACTAACCATCTTCCAGTCTGATTTGCGATCTGTTCTTCTAATTTCTGTAGCTCCGATGTATAGGCCATTATTCGAGCATTGCACACCATGAGATTCTTAACTGCATGTAAAACCTGATCTTTCTGAGTGCTCAGAGAAAGGAGTTTCCATATTCCTTCTCGCATTCGAATTTCTAAGTCTATTTTTTCTTGAATGCTGCAGTCCTAAAAAAAAAAAAAAAGAAGCTCTTTTAAAATATAGCAAAAAATTACATCTTTCCATATAGATGGAAAATGTACTAGATAACATTATAATTGTATACCGTATTGAGAAAACAACAAAGTTTTAATATATGTAATATAAAAATAGCTATTTTAAAATGCTCTTTGCAATTTTTAACTTCTTGCTTCATTAGGAAGTCTTCAGAATTTTCTGAATAAACAGAACATAAACAAAGTGAGAAACATTATGTGTTCTTATAACTATATTAAATTTAATAGTGTCCCTCCAAAATTTATGTCCATCTAGAACCTCAGAATGTAGCCTTATTTGGATATGGGTTTTGCAGATGTAATTAGGTAATATGAAGACATACTGGATTAGAGTGGGTCCTAACTCTAATGACTAGTGTCCTTAAAGAAAGGTCGTATGAAGACATGGTCACATACAGAGAAAATGACATGTGAAGACAGAGACGGATCCATCTGTATGCCAAAAAAAAAAAAATACTAAGGATTGATGGCAATAACCAGAAGCTGGAAAAGACAAGAAAATAATTATTCCCTAGAGCCTTCAGAGGAACATGACCCTGCCAATCTCCTGATTTCAGATGTCTGGCCTCCATAAGTATGAGAATACATTTATCTTGTTTTAAGCCACTCAATCTTGGTCATTTGTTATAGCAGCTTTAGAAAATGTATAATAACTAATATAATGTAAAAAATGTTCCAGATATATCGTCTATAAATTGTATTAAGAGATGGCAATGTAGTTGGTGACAGTGAATTAGCCAAAAAAAAAAAAAAAAAAAAAAAAATTCTGAAAAAGCAGATACTGAGTAAAGGAGCCAAGGTTTAGCAGCAGGGAGGACACAGGCTACTTGTAATAGTAGGCAGTGTAAATACAATCTCAGAAGCAAGAGAGTGAAAGCACTGTGCATAGAAAATGTCAGAAGCCTTAGCTAACTGGAACGGACCTTTAGAATATAATTCTGGACATATCATTTATTTTAGTTTTAGGATTTACCATTAGACTATTAAATATTTTATTTCTACAAGTCTTTTATGCCATATAATTATCTTTTAATGGCCTGATTCTACATACGAGTTTCATACGCAACATTAAAATTCTATAAACTGAATGTACAGTTCTGATTTAATTCACAATGACATTATAAAAATTATAAAATCATGGGACACTCTTTATTATATCACAAATATATAACAATGTTTCTAGTATGTCTATTTCTAAAAGATAAAGTAACCACCCTAGCTTTTGTGGCTAAAAAAAAAAGACAAAAATTTACCTTCTGATTGGATCAAAATGTAAATTTAAAAAAGTAAATGAAATCTAATAACGAAAGGTCTAGACAACCTTTTCAAAAAGAAAAGAACATGAAAGGAGACCTAACAGTCTTCAAACTGCAGTAGATGATTTAACTTGGCGATCCAAATCAATCAACTGTACTATTTACACACAGAAAACTGATCTGTTTAATTACCTTCTGTAATTACATCATGTAATTACCACATAAAAACCTCGTATAGTGTTGTAACTCAAAACTGGTGTACTATATAAATGTAGTCATTTGCTGGTTTTCCTTTGTTACACATGACTGAATTTCAACAACTCCATTTCATCTTTTTATGACTTACCAGCCCCAAAGTAAATTCTTTTTTAACGTAATTAGCAATTAATTGTAAGGATTATCTATGTGACCCATATGTCTATAGAAATAAACTCTGGCAGGCTGACTATATTGGGGAGTGCACATAGGGAGCAACCTAAAGCTGGGATGAATAGCTTTCCCCAACAACTCAAATATAAACAAATACCATCTGGTGCCACTAAATTCAATTTTGGTTTTTAAATACTGAAATGAAACAGGCGGTTAAGCTAGCACAGTGGTTCTCAAAGCTGGCTGCCTATTAGAATCATCTGAGGCAGAGAGGAAGGGCCTTATAAAAGTACCTAAACCTGTGACCTACCCCAAACCAATCAGGATCTCTGGAGGTGGGGCTCGAACTTTTTTTTTTTTTTTAAATAACAGTTCCTCAGGTGATTCAATGGTCAGCCAGGGTGGAGAAGCATGGCTGGACTATCTGAAATTCCACAGCAATCTTGAAAGTTGCAACAACCTTAAAGAACCAGCAGGTGGCTACAGCCACATTAAGGAATCAGTTTGGGTTTCTATCCCATAAATGAAGATTATCTTCTAGCCATCACTTAAAATGAAGATTCCATAAAACCATAGAAGCTTGGGAAATAGTAGAGAAAGAAAATGTAAAGTCAGGGTTTGAAAATAAATGTACATTTAACAAGTATGAAGATGACATAAGATTAAAGACCATTTATTAAGGAAATGAGGCATATATAACAGGTATTACTATTAGATTTTTTTCTTCAGAGCAAGGATCAGCAAACTATGGCCCGGCTGGGATCTGGTTTTGTAAATAAAGTTGTACTGGGGCACAGCCACACCCATTCATATTGTTTATGGCTCCTGTAAGCTACAAGGGCAGAGTTGAGCAACTTCAACAGAGACTGAGCGGCCTACAAAGCTGAAAACATTTACTGTTTGCCCCTTTATAGAAATAGTTTACTGACCTATAACCTAGCCAAATTAACATACATAGTAAACTATAATCTTACCTCCCTCACTGAGGCAGGTCTCAGGCAAATGTGAGTTAAGTGGATCCCTGAAGGCTAACATAAGCAGGATGAATTGTTAAGTGTACATATGGTTTTCAATATATTCTGATTTTTTTTTAAGGCTAGTGTTTCAGCTAGTTTTGTATTTCCCATGCAACTTCTTTTAGTACATATCTACATTTTACATGCAGAAAAAGCTTCTCTGGTTAAGCAATGCTAGGTCTAGCAAGTAAAGGTTTATGGAACCAAAACCCTTCAGAGCTGTCTTTCGTTACAAGGGTACATAGTGCATCTGGGATAAGAATTGATGTCTAGTGCTATCCACAGTAAGAATAATGATCATGTAATACAGTTACTGATTGGGCATTCAATAGTGATGTTTACTGACCTCAAAGAGGATAAGTAGGGAGTGAAAAATCATCAGTGTTGCTCCCTCAGCCATAATGGCTTGGCCAGGTAGAGTCAAGGTTGATTAGGACAAATGACAAAAACTTATCTCTCTACAACCATTCCTCTTTGAAGTGTTTGAATGCCAGTCTCCAGGAAGAGCAGGGAATGAGGTGACCATCCTCTTACTTCTTTTCCAATTTTCTGAATAAGTGCTTGCCTATCATCAAGTCAAACAGAAGCTGTGTCACCCTCCTGACCCTGCAAGTAAAGTCAGGCTGATAAAAATATATGGACAATGCTATGAATGAAATGGGAGGATACCTTAAAAGTAGAAATTTAGATTAGGAAACTCATTAGGCTTTAAGAGCTAGGCTAGCACGAAGGAAGTGCAAAGAAAATGGCTTTATTGTTGGTATTAAAAACTGACAAAAAAAAATCCTGAAGTTGAACTCCTGGTAAGACGACTGCAGTAATCAAAACAGAAACTATTATTCACCCAATGGATATAGTTAAGCCATGCTAACCAAGAGACCAAGGTGAAGATGAAGAAAGAGTATATACAGTACATTCTCTTTTTGCTAAAAGAAACTGTGTGGATTCTAAGAATTGTTTATGTACAGAAAAAAAGTGGAAATTGTTAACAGCAGCCATTCTGGGGAATGGAACTGGGGAAAGAATTCTTAAATTCATGTTTCTGTATATGTTGACTTTTCTGCAATGAGTTAGTATGACTTTTTGAATTTTATTTTTATTAAGATTCCAAAAGCTTAAACATTTGTAAGAAAAGGTAGGGGACCACCCTAACCACTCGGATGAATAGGACAAAGGATGACAACAATAGTTATCTCTCAAGCACAGCCTGAGTGCCAGGTGCTGTGATAAGCACTTTAGAGAGGTCCTCAAATTCCAACAGCTGTCCGGGATAGGTAGAATACCCAACCTACAATTGTGGAAATTGAAACTTAAAAAACAGAGGTAACTTATTTAAGGTGGCACAACAAGCAGAGTTTGGTTTGACCTGAATCTGATGCCAACGCCAGTACTCTATGCTGTGAGTCAGTCGCAGAGAACTCCAGTGTTTCAGTAGAGGTGTTCGATTAGTGTGTGACCACCTCAAAATCTTTGGCCTTATCTCTATTAGACGGCAGCTTCACTCATTTATCAAAGGAAATGCCAAATAAAAATTCAGTGTTAGTCAAGTATAAAATTATCGGACTGACCCTCAATACTTAGGTTGAAACCTACTACTATTTTGTGTTTTTTCTCCAAATGCAAACTAAAGAAGTAATTCCACATTTCAATCATTTTAATTTTGTCCCGCCTAACAAATTAAGCATTGTACCTTCCCACGTGTAAATTAACCGTCTTTATGTATATATAAACATTTATTTTAATTCCATGTAGCTAAACTTCCTTTATGATCTTATACCCTTGTCACTTCTGTACCATTCCTATTACTGCAGCCTACAGCTCAATAAATACACTTGGACAGCTACGCCAACACCTATACGGTACATGTAAGAACCCCAATAGAATGCCAATTCACTATAAATCAAGATTTGTTAGCAATCAGCACAGCCAAAGCACATAACAGGACAGGACTGACAAGTACATCAAAATCTTTGAAATTTTTGAAAATGCTGGCATAAAACGGCATAAAAATTACTGATAATTACTGATAAAGGCACTGGGCTTCTTTTGCATAATGAATCTTAATGTCTTGCCTTATTTTCCACAGCACTGTAAATTTCCTAACAATTTTGTGTCTGCTAAGGAAATCCCAGGTTTTTAAACAAAGATATCAGGTGCCTCCATAAGAATGGAATTGCAAATATTCCACCAATTTTGACCTACAAAACTGGCAATTTCATATGATTTAACCTACTTCTGAAGTAGGTAAAAGGAGGTAGAGATCAAAATAGAGGTGAAGATCCAGCTTAAAGACATCAGTTTTTTTAAAGACACTAAAGTTATGGTTAAGAGTGAAATGTGGTAACATTTTAAAAACTGATGTTGCCAAGAAATAATGTTGGTCTAGTAAAAACTAAAAAGAGTTTCTAACACATTTTACATGGCTCAAAAGCAAACACCAAACTTCTATTCAACTTAACATGTACTCCCTCTTATCTTTCTAATGATTTGAGAAAGAACCCACCACCAAACCTTCAACTTTTTCTGACGTGCAGAGGTTGCAGTTTGTCTCTACTCCGCCCGGACCCCCTCACCAGTTCTGCGTTGTGTGTAGATATCGCTCCATTACTGTGCTTCCCATTAAACCCGTAATAAGCCAACTGGCCTCGCTGGGTTTCTTGGGAATCGAGGGGCTCCCATTCCCCCGGCATCACCTACACTAGCAAAAAGACAGGGGTCCAAAGCCTGTGGAGGGCGACGGACAGGTGCGCCCGCAAACGCGCGCCAGGACCCCGGCACCGCCTTCCCATTCCGGACCTCAGCTCCTTGCCTGAGAAATCCGGAGGTACAGATGTCCGGGCTCTTTGGGAGTGCAATCTCCTAGTCCCTCCCTTTGTTTCTGGCCTAGGCTGAATTAGACGAGCAGGGGAGAGGCTTTTCCTACGACTCCACAAAGCGAAGGCGCGAGGAACAGAGTTCGAGGAACAGGCCCCTCTCCTTCCGCGACAAGGTCCCCCCAACTCACCCGCTGGGTGGGAAGCCCCGCCAAGCCGAGTGCGGGACCCCGCAGGCTCGGCCCCTCCATCTCCAGCGCGGGTTGCCCTGGCCGCAGCCACTACTTCGAAGGGAAGATTTGAAAAGCCCGCCCCTGGCTGGAGTCGCGGAGGACGCCAACCGCCCGGCTGTACCAAGTCCCAGCCGCAGGGGCCCCGGGCTCAGGAGGAGCAGGCCGACGCGCAAGCGCAGAAGGCGCGCCTCACGCCCCGCCGCCGGAAGTTGCCGAGACCCTAGACTCCAGCGCGGCGGGGTGGGGGAGAGGGCTGCGGCGGGCAGACTTAAGGCGCTGACAGAGATGTGGGCGGGCCTGGCACGGGAGTGGGCGGGGCCGCGGGGAAAGCTTCGGCGGCTGAGCGCACCTGTCCCAGCGCAGGTTTCTTGCCTAGTGGTTTTTGTGGCCCGCCCTTTGCGCTGGGAGCCTTCTGCACGCATCCCACCGAAGGCGTTCCAAAATGATCGGAGCTGGACAGATCCGAGACTGCAGTCCCTGCACTTCCAGACAACTGAGGAACCCACAGTGTCACTACAAGCCCATGGTCTTGCTCCAGAGACTAATGACATTGCTCTCAAAAACAGCTCGCTGTCTCCTCTCACCTTGTCCAGCGATATCACCAGGGCCACCCAGAGATCATGGCTTTATTCATCAGGTTCGTCAGATACTTTGTCAGGCATTTCACAAGGTCTTGTCTTTGCCCCCAGTGTTTATAGTCTCAAATGTTACCCACCCACTTACTCTGTACACTTAACTGTGTTTTCTTGGAAAGGATTTCTTTCAGCTCTCCTGCTCTCTCTTTCCCTCTCCTCTCGTTTTCCCACCAACATCCAAGGTGACAGCAAAATTGGGTGCTATTTCTCAAGAGCCTCATTTCTTGCCTGCCCCTAAAGATTAGCACAAAGACCCATTTTAATTAATGGATTTTGTTAATTATAAAGGGAAATATGGGATTTTTAAAAATCAAAATGAAAGCAAAGATTTCACACCCTTGAAAAGTCCCTAAAATTCATTGTCCCTAGTTTATCTTGATTTTCCCCTTGAAAAGGCAACAGGAAGCCTCTTTGGGCTTCAGACATTTTTTCTTCTTGAAGAGTCTACCAAATCAAACCTCCTACCCTCATCTCCTAGAAACCCCTGGGCATTTTTCCTCCATAAATAGATGCCCATGTTTTTTTTATTTGCCTGGGACAGACCTTGTTTAGGTCTGCTGTCCCAATGTTGCCCCAATCTTGCACTTATCCTGTATAGGATATTACATGGTCTTTTTTTTTTTTTGAGTCGTAGTTTCCCTCTTGTTGCCCAGACTGGAGTGAAATGGCGAGATCTCAGCTCACTGCAACCTTGGCCTCCCGGGTTCAAGGGATTCTCCTGCCTCGGCCTCCCGAGTAGCAGGGATTACAGTCCTGCGCCACCACACTCGGCTAATTTTGTATTTTTAGTAGAGATGCGGTTTCTCCATGTTGGTCAGGCTGGTCTCGAACTCCTGACCTCAGGTGAAACACCGCCTCTGCTTCCCAAAGTGCTGAGTTTAAAGGTGTGAGACACCACGCCTGGCCATTATATGGTCATTTTAACTGCAAGACCCTTTTTAAAGCAATTGGTTTGAGAATGTACTTTAAAAATATAATGGGTAGCTTCCTCAAATGGGTAACATGCCTCTTTAAGACCCTTTGGACTAGGTGATACTAGAAGCTTTCCAGTTGGGAATGATGCTCCCCTTGCATTATGAATGACCCATATCCTTACAACAATAAAATATGTTTCAAAATTACCAACACAGAGCTCACCTCATTTTCCACAAACACAGATCTGAATTGCAAAATCCTTAAATGCCCTTTCCTCCAATCCACATCACTCTCTTATGCTACCACTTTGTGGTGTAATTGTGTAATTATCCCCTACTCAATGTGAGCTGTATGAGCCTAGTTATAGTACCTGACTCAAAAGAAAAACACATCCATCGAGAGCCCATCATCAGACACATAGTACTTACAACACATACAGCCCTCAGATGCAGATCAAAATATATGTAGAAGCCACCACTTCATAAAAACAGAGGTGAGCCAACCAGTTTAAAATTGGACACTGATAGAGGAATATTTGATAAGCTAAAACCAGATATTTAACTGGAGATACATTTATTTATGATACTAGAAGAAAGAGATTAGGAAAGGCCATATTTAGTAATTATCTTTAGAATACAGTTGTTACAAAAGATCTTTCTCTTTGGAGAAGAAGTTATGATGTGGTCTTGTTTTTATTGTATACCAGCAGATGTGCCCAGGAAGTGCTTAAGTACTTAACTATGATATGGTAATTAAAATACTTTGGGATAGGACTTCTGTTTCCTTATTTATCCTCAAGTCCTTTCTTATTACTGCTTATTTCATCAGACACAGTTTTCTCTGGTGTATGTAATGTACATAAAATATAATCATCCATGGAAACTACAAAAGTTTAAAGAGTTCACATCCAGTAGTTTGATTAGCTTGAGGATTTATCGATAAATATATGTAGATAATCAAACTAATGGATGTGCTTTAATTCTTTATTTATTTTACAGTTCCCAGAAAGTGAGAAGTACTACGTTTTACCATCGCAAATATTTGAGAGAGAACATTTGAGCATCTCTTAACCCATCATCCCTGGGCTCTCACAGAAGGTTGGTATCCACCCAACTGCCCAGAGGTAGTAGCTTCAGCTAGAGAATGAGTGATGGAATTACTGCCCTACCAATATGAATTCTCATTATAAGGTCGATATTTAATGCTAATTTTAAAATACACATATATGTTATATCTAATATAACAGGTAATATTATAATAAATTAAAAACTAGAGAAATCAGTAATTGACATACAGAAGCCAATCTAGATAATACTGATAGATCTTGAAGTATATATTTCTTCTCTTATTCTCTGTATTCATGTTTTAAACTGAGAGGCTAAAGGGGAAAAAAAAAAACAACTTAAAATCAGCTCTGTTACATAACAGATCCATTATTTTGAAAAATGTGATTTGACACAGAACAGATAACTCGTGATTCTGAAAATCCTCATAGCCTCTCTTATTTTAAAAAAAAAAAAAGTCCTATTAAAAATTCTCTTTTTAGTGCTTCCTTTTACTCATCTCTTTATCTTGTAGATAATGTGTTTAGGTTGAACTGAATAAATTAAAGCTATATTTTGAATTATATATAAAGAGAGAAGGAACCGAGGTTAAGGTGCTAAGCAGAGGTACAGCATTTTCTTAAATAAATAGGGTACAAATAGCTGAAGCATCACATAATCATAAGGTGGCTATGGAATGTGGAGTCTGAGGATTTATTAGCCCCATTACGTTGGGCAAGCCACTCAGTTTTATTTATAAAACAAGTTTAATAATGCCCATCTTGTTTTTTAAAGTTGTTGGGAGACTCAGATAAGATTTGTGAGAGGGCTTTGTAAACTGTCCCACAAAAACAGGAGTCATTACTACTGTAGGAAGAAAACATGAGTACCGAAAGGCAACTGTAAAGCACCCATAGAACTATGAGAACTGAATGAGAAAAATTTATATGAATTGGATATATTCAAGATATATCACCTACCACTGCTATATAATATGCTATATATAAAGAACTCCTATAAGTCAATAAAAATCCAATAGGAAAATGGTCAAAAGGTATGGTAGGCATATTATAGGAGGGTAAATCCAAATGACAAATAAAACATGAATGGTTGCTCAACCTTATTATTAATCTGTAAACTGCAGATTAAGATCCCAAGGAGATTATTTTACAGTCACTTGGTTGAGAAATATTAAGAAATCTGATAATACTAGGGGCTGGCAAAGATGTAAGTCTAAGGGATATTATACACTGGTGAAGGAGATAAAAATATGTCCAATTACTTTGGAAAAACAAATTTAGAACTGTCTTGTAAAGTTGAAAATGCATACACTGTTGAAAAGCGCACCCTTTGAATGAAGAGACCTTCCAAACAGGCTTTGTGTGCGAAACATGGCTGTTTATTCACCCGGGTGCAGGTGGGCTAAGGCCAAAAAGGGCATTAGCAAAGGGCAGTGGGATAGAAGTTGGTTTTATAGGTTTGGGTAGTTTTCTGGGGGCTGGGGGTGTTGCAGTAAGTTCAGTTACAGTGGTGGGGTTGGGTGAGAGGTATTTACATTATCATAAGAACAGTCAAGATGGCAGGGTTGGGTGAGGGGCTTGTCCAGGGAAGCTCCGCTGGGTGATTAGGGACAATGGCAAACACAGGCAGCGAGTGGGAGACATCAGCTGAGGCATGCAGGACTTCAGGCTTTCAGGCTCCAGGCTTGCATGTGGAGACCTGACGTACACCAAGCAGGTCTGCTCCTGGGTACATATCGTTTAGGAAATTCTTGCAAATTTGTATAGGCAACATTGCTTATCATAGCAAAAATATTTTTAAAATCCAAATGCTCATTTCAGGAGCGTGGATTAATTGTGGTGATTTACCCAATAGAATATCATATATATTTAAAAAATAAACTGTATTATATTTAATAACATACACATAACTAAGTCTTAGAAATACTGAATGAAGAAAACTAGTTGCAGAAGAATACATAGAATATATAATCTTTGTAAACCTGAATAGCAAGAGACCATGAACAATACATTGTTTAAGGAAACAGGTGTGTGTTTCCTTATATTTCACAAGGAAAGAATTGCTAAAAAAAAATTCAGGCTAGTGGCCAGCTTCAGAAGGCAGGCAGGAGAACAGGATAGTCACAGAGCCTGCAGATTTAAAGCTACTTACTGGTCATGTTTTAATTCTTAAGGTGAGTGATGGGTTTACCAATATTAATTGTAATATTTACATGGTAACTTACATATATAAAATATATTTAGTATACCGCAAACCTTTCATAGTAAGAAATAATTTTTGTTTTTGAAGTGGAGTCTCGCTCTGTCTCCAGTGTAGTGGCGCAATCTCTGCTCACTGCAACCTCCAGCTCCCGGGTTTAAGTGATTCTCCTGCTTCAGCCTCCTGAGTAACTGGGACTAAATGGGCACACCACTGCACCCAGCTAATTTTTTTTTTGTATCTTTGGTAGAGATGGGGTTTCACCATGTTGGCCAGGATGATCTTGATCTAACCTCATGATCCGCAGGCCTCAGCCTCCCACAGTGCTGGAATTACAGGCATGAGCCACCGTGTTATTTTTAATGTATAAAAAAGTCCTTGTAAATGTTAAACAACAGTGATCGTTAGGGACAAGCTGTGCAAGCTGACTTGCTCCCCCACTCTGATTGCTCTGCAGCTGCATTCCTGAACCCCTACCTAGGTGCCACATCAAGGCTGCCAGACCTGCTACAATTAAGCAAAGTCTGATTACAGCCATCCGGGTGCTCAAGGGAGGACAGAGAAAACAAATATTTGTTATCCGTACTTGTAAATTCCTATTTGACACATATCTGTAAAAACTCCTGGTTTCTCTTTTGAAAAAAAGACTGCCACCACAAAAGTCACAGGCTGATGTATTGTAGGTCTGTTACAAGTTAACAAACTATCTCTGTGCCTGTTACCAGCAAATAGTTGACCTCAGTCCTGAAACTCCCCTACACCCCTCTCACCCCATATGAACCCCTCATTGTGTAAGCTCGGGGCTGCCTCCTTTGACTGTTACAGAGCAGTCTGGCAGGTTAATAAAACTTGCTTGCCTGACTTTGGGTCTATTCGCCTTTCTCTAGGCTACCCTTACAGTGATAATATGTATTTTTTTTTTAAGAAAAACTTTACTTGGCAAACTAATAATACATATTTTGGCTTACAGAATTTGACTTGACATTTGATCCATTTCTTTTGTATTTTTATTATGTGAAAGCATGCAAAACACAGTTGTAATGCATTGGTACCTATGACCAGAAAAAGGTGCTGAAGATTTGGCTATGTAGATTTATTTGTGAACACCTAAGAACCACTGTTTGGGAGTAGTGAGGGTTAAGCGTCTGGCAGAATTTGCAAGGCATGAGAACTCTTGTCAGGATATGGGGACAAAATTAAGTGCAATTTAAGTTATTACTGCTAGGGTGACATACATATTACACACAGTCCTGAGGAAATTCAAGTAGCATTATAATCAGAATGCTCTTTACTCATCAAGCAAATCAGTCACAGGAATTAGTTGTATTATTTGAATCAGTGGTTCTCAAATTGGGACACACAAAGACTTTGCAAGGCCTGGATATACGTAAAGGTCAGGATTATTTAAAGAAACTCATTGTTAAGATTGTCAACTTAGGTTCCCCCATCCTGAAATTGACTGGCCTAACAACTTACCTGCTGCCTAGGCCTCCTGTTGGTCCCCCTTTCACAATCACCTTTTCCCATTTGACAAAAGGAAGCCATGACTTCTGCCCATTGCATTGTCCCAGAGTATAAAAACCATCTGCAGGTCAAAGGGACAGTTAAAATTATTGGTATAGGGCCAGGTGTGGTGGCTCACTCCTATAATCCCAGCACTTTGGGAGGCCAAGGCAGGTGGATCACCTGAGGTCAGGAGTTCAAGACCAGCCTGGCCAACATGGTGAAACCCCATTTCTACTAAAAATACAAAAATTAGCCAGGCATGGTGGCAGGCACCTGTAATCCCAGCTACTCGGGAGGCTGAGGCAGAAGAATTGCTTGGACCCAGGAGGCGAAGGTTGCAGTGAGCCGAGATCATGCTACTGTACTCCAGCCTGGGTGACAGAGTAAGACTCTGTCTCAAAAAAAAAATTATTGGTATTGATTCTCCATTAAGTAATAGTTACCTATGAATGCATAACAAATTGGAGGAAAAAGGGCTCATTTACCCCATAATATGTGAATAAGATGTATAAAATTTCAATTTACATACATATGTTTGTTGCTGAGAAATATAAGGTGAGCAGTAAAAACTTTTCATGCATAAAAATATTTTATTTTAGCATAAAATTCTGTGGGGGAGGTGGAATAAAAATACAAGTTCAAGTAGGAAAAGAAATAATGTATAATTTCCAGCATAAAATTGTTTTGTATATTTTTTACATGGATGATACTTGATGGGTGTCAACTGTTAACATTTTAGATTCCATGGGATACATTGAATAAATGGAATTTTTGAAATTTGAAATTTTAATTATTTTCAATGAACCAGCAATTACATTCTTTGTAACTATTTAAATGTATGGTAAAACATGACAGATGCCACCTTAAAATATGTAAGGGGTAAAAAGATTTTTAAAATTATTTTAAAATAATGAAATCATGTCATATGTAGCAGCAACATGGATGGAACTGGAAGTTATTCTGTTAAGTGAAATAAACCAGTCACAGAAAGACAAATACTACGTGTTCTCACTCATATGTGGGAGCTAAAAAGCTATCTCATGGAGATTTAGAGAGTAGAATGACAGCCGGGTGCGATGGCTCATGCCTATAATCCCAGTGCTTTAGGAGGCTGAGGCAGGAGGCCCACTTGAGCCCAGGAGTTCCAGACCAGTCTTGACAACAAAACAAGACTCCGTCTCTGCAAAAAAAAGAAAGAAAAAAGAAAAAGAAAAGAAATTAGCTGGGTGTGGTAGCACACACCTGTGGTCTCAGCTACTCAGGAGGCTGAGGTGGGAGGAAGGCTTGAACCTGGGCGGTCAAGGCTGCAGTAAGCCATGATCAGA
>NW_016107457.1:4527536-4529215 GCF_001604975.1 Cebus imitator
TGAGACAGAGTTTCACTCTGTCACCAGGTTGGAGTGCAGTGGCACAATCTCAGCTCACTACAACCTCTGATTCCCTGGTTCAAGCAATTCTGCCTCAGCCTCCCAAGTAGCTAGGATTACAGGCACGCACCACCACATCCAGCCAATTTTTGTATTTTTAGTAAAGACAGGATTTCACCATGTTGGCCAGGATGATCTCAATCTCCTGACCTTGTGATCCACCCGCCTCGGCCTCCCAAAATGCTGGGATTACAGGTGTGAGCTACTGTGCCCAGCCTTAGATTTTCATTAGAGATCTTTGAGGAAGTCTTACAGTTTTTTTCACATAGGCCTATGCAGATCTTTAGTTCCATGTATTCTTGGGTTCCTTGTATCTCTTCTTGCTATTAAAAATAATACTTAAAAAACAAATCTTCTGTTTGTGGCTGGTGTATAGAAATAAAACTGATTTTTATTTGTTGATCTTACATCCAAGTACCTTGCTAAATTTGCTCATTATCTCTAATATGGTAATCATCGATAGGTTTTTAGGTGTATTCTATATGAAATCAAGTGTGAATAATAACACTTTTGTTTCTTTTCTGATTCTCATAGTTCTTTTTACTTGACTTACAACATTGGCTAAGGCAGCCAATTCATTATTAAATGGAGGACGCATTCTTATTTTATTCCTGATTTCAATCTTTATCTCAGTAAGTACATCGTTTACCTTGCAGCTTTGGGTTTACCCCTTTCTCAGTCTGTTGTCTTTATCTCCTAACTTTTCTTTTATATTCTCTACTTTCTGGACTCTATGCTGGATTCCTAGTATTTTTCCATCTTCTCATTTTTTTTATTTTATCTATGTCTAATTTTCTCTTAAATCCATCCACTGAGTTTTTTATTTCAACCATTACATTTTTCATTTATAACAATATTGTTTTAATGACTTTTACAAATCTCCCTGGTCATTTTGAGTAATCTTTTGTTACCTTTTGTTACATTTCTGTGATTCTTCAATTTATTAGATTGTTTCCACAATTGTTCTACATTCTATTTTGAATCACTGTAATATTTGCAGTGCTTAAGGATATTAATTTGATGTTATTTCCACTGACATTTACTCACAGTGATTTATTTCCTTGAGATCTGTAATTATTTACTGAATGTTCTCATTTACCTAATCAAAGCTTCCTTATAGAGGGGATTTACATATGCTTTTAGTGGGAATCATAGGCTCTAGATGCCTGAGACCAGTTAACTTGGGTTCCTAAGCATAATATAAAAATCTCAGGGGCAGATTCTTCCACTTGCCATTGGCAGAGCAAAATCATTTGTGTGTGTGCACATGCATGTGTGCAATAATAACAGAGCTGTGGTTTCCACTCAAGTTTTTTTGTTTGGTCGCTTTTGTTGTTAGTCTATTTCTAGTTTCTTAGAGTGTTTTTTTTTTCCCCCTGAGGTCCCAGCAATGCTATAAAAGTTATATTTATGCAAAATGTATCTATTTTTAAAAAATTATTCATTAGTGAGATGAACCATTATTCGTAAAGTCCACTGTACCTCTAATATAAAAGTCCATAGGCCGGGCGTGGTGGCTCACGCCTGTAATCCCAGCACTTTGGGAGGCTGAGGCGGGTGGATCACGAGGTCAAGAGATCGAGACCATCCTGGTCAACATGGTGAAACCCCGTCTCTAC
>NW_016107457.1:4529446-4545765 GCF_001604975.1 Cebus imitator
AAAAAAAAAAAAAGAAGTCCATAGAAACTACTAATATAGAAATTCACAAGAAAGGAGAGTTTAATATCAAAATATAATAAGTAAATAATTATACATAAAATGTAACAATAAAGAACTGTCCTTTAAATTGCACTCATTTGGTTTTAAGGGAAACTCATCACATTATATTTTTCTCCTGCAGATGTAGCTGCCTACAAAAGCTGGTCAGTGTCCCAACAGGGTCAAATTCCTTAATAGTCACTTTGAACATATTTCATTTTGAGGAAAATGGAAAAGGAAGAATTTTTTTGGATGGTAGAACAAAGTGCCATGAAGAATAATGGACTGGAGAGTCCTCTCCAAGGTCTAGTCAAGGAACCTTTCTCTCCTCTTGGGATAGAGGATCATTTCAGTATCCACTTGCTGAGATCTCACAGCTACTACAGGCCAGCACTGCTGTGTCTCCCCTTCTCCTCCTTTCTAAATGGGAAGAGTTATATGGAGGTTATCTTGAACGTGTATCCCCAGTATAAATTGGATGCATGTGGGGCAGATGACTTGCCTTTTTGTTCATAGGTTTCTGGTTCAAGAAGACCCCCATCCTCACATGAAGCACATTGCTCCCTGAGGTAAGGACTACAGTCTGTTACCAAAGATCCTCCTTTTTGAGCTTGATATCCTCACCACATGGGACTTTTGGGTTTTCTCCTTCCAGGAGTGGGTGAGTGCATATTGCCTATAGGAAAGAGAGTATACTGAATACTTAGTGCCTAGGAAGGCTATTGTAATCAGTGACACAGCATAGTTCTGGTTTGATTACTTCCTCATAGGTTTGCCTGTTTGAGTTCAGCCTTGACCATGAGACTTGCTTTAGCTGCTGAACCGTGAGCAGAAGGGTCTATGAAGCAGCTGTAAGAGCAAGTGTTTGACTTGCTGTCATTATTTCCCACTCTGTGCCAGTGACAGGCAACTTTCCAGATTGTAGATGGTATAATATTGCATGGTTGAGAGTGAGATAACAAGAGAGCTCCCACCTGTCTTGTGCTGAATACACATTAAGAGCAAGAAACATGTCTTCGTTATTTTGAGCCTCTGAATCTAGGAAGTGTTTGATGCTACAGTGATACCTAGCTCGTTCTGGTTTGATACAAGCACCAAACTGGGAGACAGAGGATTTCAATTATAGTCAGTCCTGCCATCTAATATCCATTTGGCAAGTCACTTGACATCTGTAAGGCTGAGTTTCTTAATCTGTAATATACAACTAATAATCCTTCCCCTGTCTGCTTCATAGGCTTGTCTTGGATATCCAGTGTTTATGAAAGTATTTGAAAAATGTAGGGTATGTACAAATACCTCCCAGCAGTGTCATTAACACTGAATTGGTTTATTCCCATCTGTGTAATGCCAATCCCCAAAAAGAAAACATTAGAGAAGTTATGAAAACTAAAGATTTACATAAGATAACAGTAGAATGAAAGACTTAATAATTTCAGCATGAAGTAGAGATATTACCATCTAAACTATTTCAATGACTATTCACACCCTATTTTATAACCATAAAGTTATTTAAAGAGTCATTAATGCTTTTGAAATTCTATTGTAAGTTAAAAGTTATGACTAACAAAGCCAAAACCAAAGGTATTTTTAAAAGAAAAAATGTTTATTTTGAACTTAGAAAATAGTGTATTTTTCTTTTGTGTGATATCATAGTGAAGCTTGATTGAGTTGCCTTGCTTACTACACATTCCAGAGTCAAATCTATTAAACTGCTGTGATTTCAAGCTCCATCTGTCTTTCCCTCACTCCCAAATTTTGAGCCCCTAGGTGTTGATCCTTACCTTCCAATGAAATCACCACATTAGAAAGAACAAATCATAGAAACTTGTAGCATGTCCTTCCTATTATTTTCTGAAAACCTAAAGGCAGGAGAATATTCTATGATGACTTTCCAGGGTGTGTGAGCCTGTTAGTAACTGTTATGCTTCGGTTGATGAAGAACATACACTGATCACTTAAGGTGTCAGTAGAAATAACTCTGGGCCTTGTGGAATGTTGTTTTTGGCTTGCCATTTGCTGTAATGAATGTCCAGGCAGGTGGGGCAGGGCCCCACAGTAATGCCATGAAGTGCTACGTTTACTGGTGCAATCACAGTAATTATGATAATGTGTAATGAATAATTATACATGAAACTCTTGAGTTCCTTCTTGTATTAGACACCTGAAGACACCTGGAATGAATTACTTATCTCTGTCCTTTCTAGTTTTGCATTAGGAGGCCTAAAATATTCGGGTTTCATTTTGAGCTGTTCAAGTTTTACTAATTATAGATGTTAAATAATTTCTTTTCTTTGTCTTTTCTTTTTTTTTTTTTTTTGAGACAGAGTTTCACTCTTGTTACCCAGGCTGGAGTGCAGTGGCATGATCTTGGCTCACTGCAACCTCCACCTCCCAGGTTCAAGTGATTCTCCTGCCTCAACCTCCTGAGTAGCTGGGATTACAGGTGCCTGTCACCACGCCTTGCTAAGTGTTTGTATTTATTGGAGATGGGGTTTCATCTTGTTGGCCAGGCTAGTCTCAAGCTCCTGACCTCAGGCGATCCACCCGCCTCGGACTTCCAAAGTGCTGGGATTACAGGTGTAAGCCACTGCGCCCAGCCTAGTATTAAATAATTTCTAATGCTAAATGAAAGCTTGCTTTTTGTTGGTCACTGTTCTAATTTTTTTCCATCTATGAAATCTGCCATGAATATAATTTCATTTCTTCAAACCATTTTCCTGTTACTTAGAAAATGCAATCATTCATTTCTGAAATACTCAGTGAATTTTTTAGTTGAAATAAGTAAATAAAATGTAAAATAGCATATACTACCAACAAATAATTTTTGCCACTCATAACCCAAATAATGTGGCTCTGACTTTTTGTTTTTTAAGACAGGGTCAGCCTGGCGTGGTGGCTGATGCCTGAAATCCCAGCACTTTGGGAGGCTGAGGCAGGCAGGTCACAATGTCAAAAGATCGAAACCATCCTGGCCAACATGTTGAAACCCTGTCTCTACTAAAAATACAAAAATTAGCTGGGCATGGTGGTACGTGCTTCTAGTCCCAGCTACTTGTGAGGCTGAGGCAGGAGAATCGCTTGAACCCAGGAGGCAGAGGTTGCAGTGAGCTGAGATCACGCCACTGCGCTTCAGCCTGGTGACAGAGCGAGACTCCGTCTCAAAAAAAAAGATAGTGTCTCACCCTGTCTCCTAGGTTGGAGTGCAGTGGCATGATCATGGCTCACTGCAACCTCGACCTCTTGAGCTCTAGCAATTTCCCACACTTACCTCTGGAGGAGCTGGAACTATAGATGTGTGCCACCACATCCAGCTTATTTTTAAACTTTTCTTGTAGAGACTGGGGGTGGGTGACCTTATGTTTCCCAGACTGGTCTAGAATTCCTGGCTTAAAGGGATCCTCCAACCTCAGCCTCCCAAAGTGCTGGGATTACAGGTGTGAGCCACAGTGTCCGGCTGGCTCTGATTATTTAAAAGGCTATCTGTGCATGCCAGAGACTATATCATCACATATATGCCTTTATTTTTTTGTGTCCTAACAATTTATTCATCTTTTGGAGTTTCATTTATTTGCTTTCATTTATATGAATTTGTTTCATTTATATGAATTCATGGAAACTCACTTAACAATGTCACTGCTTTCTAGCATAGTATATAAATAAAAGGTGAGATTTTATCTGCAGGTTCAATGTGTGTTGCTTAATGTGTTGTTTTAAATACTTTGAAGAATTTTGTATGTTAATCATATACTTGATTCATATGTAAAATAAATACTCTTAAAATGTTGCTATCTATGCCCAGAAACAAATACTATTAATAAATATTAGAGGGTAGATATAATGTAATCATAAAATGTTATAAAAAGAACAAAATGATTAACTATTTATTAAGTAGTAAAAGCAAACTACTGGGGTGTATTGACAATTTTTTCCTACTAGAAAAGACCAGGTAATCTCACTTCTAAAAGGATTTTCTCTTCAATGTCCAATATTACATTTTTCTCTATAGTTTTTATTTAACTGAATTCTACTTGGAACTTCTTTGCTTAATAGTTTCTTACGTTTAAGCTCATTATAGAAATTATATACAAAATGATATCTATTTTATTATCTAAAATAAAATTAGTTTCCTCTTTTTGGACATTACTTATTTACTGAAACTAATGTTTTAAAAATTACTGGTGTTTCAAATTCATAAAATTAATAAAATAAAAAGGATGGGTAAAGAAATCATGATATTCATAAATTACATTTTAATATAAGGCAGTTTTAACAAGAATGAGTCTTATAAATTGAAATTGTCTATGGAAAGGAATAAGACAATTCTTAAGATCTCTTAGTATATTTTACTGATTTTTTTCTACATTTTAATTAATCAATATGGGAAACAAAAGGAGAAACTAAGCTTATCACCTTTCCTTAGTCAACAAAATATTTTCCCCTAAAAACTGTTAGGGAAAATTACAAATTTAGGCTGTACCAGAAAATTCATTTTAGTATAATGACTGGTTAGATTTGTTAAATAAATACAAGATTTTGCCATATATATGTTGAATATGAGAATGGTTTAGTAATTATTATTAAATGTACAAAGTGGATGTTATGCTATTTTTCTAAGACACAGAATAAAACCTACTGTGCAACAATTTTAACCAAAAAGATCTAGTATGATGTCATTTCTTTATGGCTTAATCAGGTCAGAATTTTAGGACTCATGGCAAAACGGATTACAGGACTTTAAAAGCAAAGAAAATTCAGTCATAGAATTTAGAAATTAGGGCAAGGCTTGGAGAGTATTTACCTACTTCTATACCACACTTTTCTAGAAGAGGGTAGATATAATGTAATCATTATGAAATGTTATAAAAATAACAAAATTATTTATTAGGTACCTTTAGTTTACTGCAGGGGCATAGTGACCATCTCTTTCAAAGGATCTTTAGTAAAATGATAAATTGTTAGCTTCCACTTATTATGGTATTTGTGTAACTGTTGATGTAAATTATATGGCATCTTTAGGTACAATTTCTGTATCTGATAAAAGAACATTTTCCAAAGTGGTTTTCGGATGTGGTGTTTTCCATGACAGCATTTACTAAGGACATGAATTGGTCATTATTGACTGCTGACCACTATATTTTTCCATCATTTAAAAATGACTGCTCACAGTATTGGCAAAAGCTTCACCCAGGTACCTTATGTCCTCAAGGACCATCCCCTTATGTTCCTCTCTCAACAGCAGCAACATTTGGAAGACTCTTGGTGCAGTTTGTCTTTCCAGCTGTGAGCCTAAATGCTGTAAGTGCCACTGGAGGAACAGACAGGTAAGCGGGAAGAAAAGAGACTGAGAAAGGCAAGATGCCCAGCGCTGAGAATCCTGGTGTGCTACTTGCTTTTCTGCCTCCCATACCCAATTGTCACCATTTATATGAAATTCATTAACCAGCTGGGAACTCAGTGGTCATGATAGCTGCAACGTCTTTTCAATAAAATGCTTCCTTGATGATGCCATGACTGCAGTATGGTACAGCTGCATCCACCACAGAACAGATTCATTCGTCCACTGACAAAGTCATTTGTTTCTTCCTTGGAGTAGCAGCAATTTTTCTTTTCAAAAATAAAGCAAAATCTCTCTTTTAAGATACAGCTCTTGAACAATAGTCACGTCTATCTCTTTAAAACCAACAGTCAGTCTCAACGTTGCTAAGTTCATTTTCAGCTTTCTTTAGAAGGTTACTGTTAGTAGTATAACCAAACATACAACATTATCCGCTGAATTGTGAGTCTTTAATTTTTCAAATGAAAAGTACAATGAAAAGTACTACCTCCATTTTCAGCCCCAATATTTCCATACACTCTATAATGTTCTATATGTTGAATTAAATAATTTTCATTATCACCATTATTAATTTCTGTGGCTGCATGGCTTCACAAACTTCAAATTAACAAGATTAATGCCCAAAGGTGACACAATACTAAGTGATGCCATAGTAATCAATTTTAAAAATAAGTCTACAAATCTGAATCTGTTATTATGATCATATTTATGCTTGTATGAATAAAATTATTCACCCAGAATGTTAACAAGATATCTTTCATGTGTCATTAAAATAACATGTCAAATACTTGGCTAAATTTATTGAAGTACTTTCAATATTAATAATTTTATACAAATGTCTAGCAATAATAACCAGTCAAAATTAATTAATGATCAATTATTATAGATTATTTCTCTTGGCTCTCATTTGCTTTCCTAATAATCAACCTACCTTTTTTCTAAAATAGGTCAATATGAAATGAGTCCTAGTCATTTCGCACTTCTACTTTTTAATAAATCAAAATGGTTAAAACAATTATTCTCTTATAAGTTATCAATCCTCATGGATATTATAAATCATCTTTCCATGCCTTAAATTTGATATGCCCATTTTCTTTTTAATCACTATATACGAATGTAATAGTACTGCAGTAATTTTATTAGTTCTACTTCTAATACATTTTGTAAAAGTGGATTTATTCTAAAATTAATCATATTTGACTTCATAGTACAAACATCCCTCTCATTATTACACTACTGGTTAGGAGAAACTCTTTTTCAAGATGTTTAGCTAAAAGTATAAAAAGGGAACATTCATGTCTTTAACTTTGTAATCATTTTGTTTTCTGATTTGCATATTTGTGACTTGATGTTAGGTACACAAATCTCCCATTGATTTAAGCAAGAATCCAAGACATTAAGAATCAAACTCCTTGATTTTTCTTTAGCAGAGGATATATGAGCAAGAGTCATATTATCTAGGAAGCTATAGTAAAGAATACAGATCTGAAATGTCGAGCATGGGCCAAGCGCAGTGGTTCATGCCCATAATCCCAGCACTTTGTGAGACCAACGTGGGAGGATTGCTTGAAGTCAGGGGTTCAAAATCAGCCTGGGCAACAAAGGCAGACCTTGTCTCTATGAAAATAAAGTAAAATAAAATAAAAGCAATATGATTAAAACAATCTTCAGTATAAACTAAACCTTTGAATCTTAGGCATATTGAAAGGATACTGGGTTTCTGACAGAGGATGAAGCTTCTTCCATGGTTACTATATTTGAGAAAGGTCATTCCCCTTAAGCATTTGTAGAATTTAACACTTCATTTTGCAATTGCTAAGTCATAGGTGAATGTTAAAATGGCAAACAAGTGAAAAGAACTACAGAACAAAGATAAAGCAAAGTTATTATCCTGAAAATTCAGTTCTTTTTTTGAAAATTCTGCCAGCCTATGTACATGCACATGTACCCAAGAACTTAAAATAAAATTTGAAGAATCAAAATTTTAAAACTCTATCATGTAACTCAATTGGAGTCAATTCCTTTTTTACCTACATTACTGAAAAGTGGTATTTTTGTCCTAATGGTTTGATTTCATAGTTTATGCAACTACTCTTACATTATTTCTGTGGACCTTCATACGGATAAGCTAAAAAGATACCCACCTTCAAGTGTTTTCTTCACCTTTTAAACATTCTCCATATTTGAAAATGGAATTGGGGTCTATGCACATAGATAACTAAATCTTTTTAGTAGTCCTATGATATAAACTATGAATTAGAGTTTCATAGTTTTTTTTTTCTTTACGTATAATAACAATAGCAGAAACAGCTAATATTTAGTTGGGTTTTTTTTGTTTTGCTGTCATGGTGCTTAGATATGTTCTATCTCATTTAATCCTTACAACCCTGAGGCAGGTAAATACATAAAAGGAAGCCACAAAGACTCAAAAGTTTAAAAAAAGTACTCGATTCAAATAGCTACAAGTGACCCATCTGGCTGGGACTTAACCCAGATCTGTTTGATTCTAGAATGTACTGCACAACCTTTTTAATTAATAGAATAGAATAAAATAGAATGGATTTCCCCTACCAAATGTTGTATTTCATTCAGGAGGATACGGCTTGCATGACCTAATCACTTTCCCAAAGGCCCCGCCTCTTAATTCTATCATATTGGATATTAGGTTCCAACATGAATTTGGAGTGGGAGTGGGTGAATGGGAACACCAAGATTCAGACCATAGCTATTATACTGCTCAAAGATAACAACAAAAAATTAATATTTGGATATGATGGTTACAAGTTGTAGTCATAAAGCACTAAAAACACTTACAATTTTGGAGGGTTATAAAATGTTGAGATAACTCAGATTCACATAAACTAGATAAGAATTGTGTACTACTTTCCCCAACCACTCACCTTGCAATCTCAGGATGTTCTTTATTCGATTAAACAGTGAGGATAGAAAGAACCTTACTCCTTAGTCTTAGGAAAATTGAGTTAACCTGTATACATGGAAAAAGGCAGATAGTTCAAGCTGAGTTTTTTAAATGACAAGTTTTGTTGTTGTTGTTGTTTTTAGACAGTCTTAATCTGTTGCCCAGGCTAGAGTGCAGTGGTACAATCTCAGCTCACTGCAACTTCCGCCTCCTGGGTTCAGGCGATTCCCATGCCTCAGCCTCCTGAATAGCTGGGATTTCAGGCAGGCACTACCACACCCAGCTAATTTTTGTATTTTTAGTTGAGACAGGATTTTGTCATGTTAGCCAGGCTGGTCTTGAACTTCTGGCTTCAAATAATCCACCAGCCTCAGCCTTCTGAAGGGCTGGGATTATAGACATGAGCCATCGTGCCTAGCCTAAAATGACAGTTTTAAACATAATTAGAAAATATGTAAAAGGTGAAATGTGAATCAAATATTTGTGCAAGCCCAGGGTTGGTGGTGGGCACTACTAGAACACTGCTGCACTGGGCAGTGTGCCAAATTTTGCGTAATATAAGACAGCAGTTTAGCAGCACTTTTTAAAGTTGATCAATAGAGTCAGCCAATTTAAGTTAAAACAAATGCATTGTGTTTTCCTTTGGGCAATTAACTTAGTAATTAATAACTTAACTCACTCTTTCTGAAAAAAATTAAGCCATTAATACAGGGATAGTGTATGACTCTAAAATTACTAGAAAAAGGCATGTCTAAATATTTTTAAAATTTCTATAATGGCAAATGTTAAATATAATCCAAAGTAAAAAGACTAATTAAATACATTCTCATAAAGCTATCATGTGGTTTCAACACTGTGAACTCATAACCAATCTTGTTTCATCTAAATAGTTCCTCTCATCCCAGCCCAAGCCATGGATCAATTTGAAGCAAATCTCAAACAGCATATCTTTTCTTCTGAAAGTATTTCATAGGTGTTCTAAAAGATGGAAGGGTTTCCTTTAAGAACATAACCACAGTCCTATCATTCCAGTATTCCTTACTGTCATCAAATATCTATTCAGTATGTTCATAGTTCACATGTTGTTGTATAAATTATACAACAACATGAGAACTATGAACATACTGAATGGATAATATTCATATTATCCATTCATATTCAACGAGTATAAATTATACAACAACATGAGAACTTCGTTGAATATGAACCAGGATCAAAATATGTTCCATACAGCAAGGAACGGTGGCTCACGCCTGTAATCCCAGCACTTTGGGAGGCCGAGGAGGGTGGATCACCCGGGGTCAGGAGTTCTAGATCAGCCTGGCCAACATGGTAAAACCCCCGTCTCTACTAAAACTACAAAAAATTAGCCTGGCGTGGTGACACATGCCTGTAATACCAGCTACTTGGGAGGCTGAGGCAGGAGAATAGCTGAAACCTGGGAAGCAGAAGTTGCGGTGAGTAGAGATCTCGCCATTGCACTCCAGCCTGGGAGACAGAGTAGGACTCTGTTTCAAAAAAAAAAAAAATGCACTAAAAATATATTTTTTAATGGAAGTAGGCTAGGTTTTTCTATCTTTTGTTGAAGAAAGCATCTTAGTTTCAATTATCCCAGTCAACTAAATGCAGTTTTTATGTCTTTATCCTCTACAAATTATCTTTTTTAAAACAGAGAACAATGAAATGACATGCATTTAGAGAATGTGTGGTGGATACAAGAGCATATTAATGTTAAACTCCAAAAGTATTTTTTATCTTAAAGACTGAAAACAAGATAAAGATGAAGAACTCTACAAAATAGTAAGTGATTTTGTGTTGACATTGTACCAAAGCCCTGTTTGTGAAATAATGGCTCAATTATTCAGCTATTCTGAGTATTGGTAAGTGCTGCAGATACAGAAATGAAAACACAAAGCACCTGCTCTTCCAGTTTAATGAGGGGGATAGAGGGAAATCCATAATTACAACGCAGCAAATGAATGCATGAATACTGTGTGTCGTGGTTTTGCAAAGGACAGGAAGAGGGGTTTCTATCTCAGTGAGTGAATGTTTTCATAAAACCTTCCAAGAGTAGGTGAGTAAGTTTTAGAAAGTTGTGTTGGTGAGGACACCATGAGCAAAATCAGACAGGCAGGTGAACTTACAGTGTATTCGGCTAATTCTCGGCTTATTCCAACACTTGGACTTGAACAAGCTTTCTAGCCTATCTGTTTTCTCATCAAAAATAAATAGGGCTGGGCACAATGGCTCACACCTGTAATCCCAGCACTCTGAGGGCCAAGGTGGGAAGATTGCTAGAGGCCAGGAGTTTGAGACCAGCCTGAAAAACACACTGAGACCTTGTCTATACAAAACAAAATAAACAGTGGATGTGTTGAGAAGTAAAGAAAGGGTAGTCAGGATTGGACTTTTAAATGTATTCTAAGGTTTTTTATAGATTGAGAATCTGATTATTCTATTACAACTTCTTGTACTTCAGTCTAACCACTGAATAACAAAGTCATAATGTTTAAAAGATGTTCCTTTAAAATTACCTGCCTTAAAGTGAATAACCTATTTTCTAGGGATAACACTTTATTATTTTCCTCTCAGTGAGTTCTCCAGGAAGCTACATTGTTAAAGTTAAAAGTTCAGTTGGTACTTTCTGAGTTGCTTTGTTCTGTTTGTTTGGCTGACAGATATTTTGATAACACTTAAGTCATCTTAAAGCTAAAATTATCCTCGCCTGCCTTTGAAGCTTGGATCTTTGAGACTTCAACAGCCTATATATATAATTTAAAATTTATTTTAATAACAAAAATGTATTCTTTTTTTAAATTTTATTTTAAGTTCCAGGGTACATGTGTGGGTTTGTTACATAGGTAAATATGTGCCATAGTGGTTTGCTGCACCCGTACCTAGGAATTAAGCCTAGCATGCATTAGCTATTTATCCTGATGCTCCCCCCACCCACCCGGCCCTTCCTGACAGGCTCCATTGTGTGTTCTTCCCCTCCCTGTGTCCATGTGTTCTCATTGGCTGGAACATACTTATATGTTTAAAAACTTACATTATTCTAAAGTTTGTCCTAATATTCATATTAACTTGGAATAAATCTATCTTGAACCTCATCTTAGAAAACATCTTTTTCTATATAAATAAAAAAGAATCTTATCTTTTTCTTGACACCCTCTTTTAAATACTCTAAAACAACATCAACAGCTATACAAAATTCTAATATCTATTAAAGTCAACATTTGAACATAGAGAAGCTAGTATTTGTGGGATAAACATTAAAAGATTTCAGTCTTGAGGTTTAGCATTTTTTGTGACTTATATTTTTCATTAAATTCAAGAAATTATACTCAAGAAAGGAGACATTTATTATGCCTCTGTTATTCTTTCTGAAATTAGAATGGGAAGAATAGAATGAGCTTTAAAAGTATTTGAAACTATATAGATTTATTTTGCTGTTATGGGCCTGTTTATTTCAAAGCTTGACAGCAAACTGATAAGAAAACAACAATGTCATACATATTAACTGTGTGATACATTAACTTGAAAATATTCATTATGACATGTAATGAGAGGAACTGACTGTTCCATTTGTTTAAGTGATCAGAAAACTCATTTGAAGGAATAATGGGCCTTCTCTGGGAATCCAGAGAAGTTCTCTTCATAGGAAACTAAGAGAGGGCACACACAGTTATTTAAAGAAGGTCTTTATATTTGCTTTTATTAGAAAGTTTCAATCTTTGGTAGATGAACTCAAGCAATTATTTGGGAAGACAGAGGGTTCTTAGGTTGGACTGAGTTAACTGGATATTCAACTTGCTTCAGTTAGTGATGTGGAACACCCAAGACAGGAAAAAGAGAAATTACTACAGTTTAAAATATATTGGGATAAAAGAGCTCACCTTGATGTATCACTCTAAACAAAACGGGTCTTCCCCTCCTTGGAATCCCATACCATTAAGGGAATTTCGTTAACAGTATGAACTCCAGACAGTGTTGCTTCAATCTGCTCATCACAGACTGTCTTGGCTGTTGCTCTATGCTGTTGGTGTGTATGGGCTGCACTTGGAAGTTAAAACCTTTAGAGTGGCCAGTTCTCATCATATAGGGCTCCCTTGCGAACCCCCTGCAACCACAGACACACAATCCTGTGAGATTCTCAAGGGACTTTTTGGATCTTTGACCAAAATCATCATTGCAGTCATCTTTGACAGCACCACCAGCATCAAGCTCCTCTCTGGGGTGGCTCAAAACATCCTACCTGCTTTTCTGTTTTTGATAAAAAGACAACAGTTAGAACAACCAAGCATCACTTGTCCTGAGGACTTGGCCCACTCTCTTGTTTTGAGAATGAAGAAAGGATGATATAGAAGAGAACACCATGCATAGGCTTCAATAGCCTGTGATTATAAAATGAAGGCCACTCTAGCTTTTAAAAGTTACTCTCTTTTTCAAAGGGGTAATACATGCATGTGATTCTAAGTTCAAAAGGCACCAAAAGGGATGCAGTGAAAATCTTCCTTCCACCTCATTACCCAGATAGTTTGTTTCCCCAGAGAAAACCAATTTCACAAATATTTTATGTGTAGATAACTTTATATGTATATTATTATTTCTCCTTCCTCCTCCTCCTCCATCTCGTTTTCTTCTTCCTCCTCCAGCTCTTATTCTACTTTCAATGACCTCTCCTCTTATTCTACTTTCAATGACCTCATAGTAGTTTATTTTGTGGCCATGGCATAATTTACTCAGTAGTCTCCCATTCATAAATATTCAGGTAGATAATATTTTTGACATAGGTGCCAAAGAAATTCATTGATGAAAGGATTGTCTTTTCAACAAAAGGGGCTAGAGCAATTTTACATCGATAGGCAAAAAGAAAATAAAACAAAATCATGCAAAATAATTTTGACCTAAACCACTCACCTAATTCAAAAATTAATTAAAAATAAATAATTTAACCTAACACTTTTAGAAGGAAACATAGGTTAACAATCTTCATAACCTGGGAGTAGGGGAAAAAAAAAAAAAAATATATATATATATATATATATAATACCAAAAGCACAATTCATAAAGGAAAAATTTTTAAATGATTCTTTATCAAAATTAAAAAATGTTTTCTCTGTGAAGGACACTTAAGAGAATGAAGAGAGAAGTTAAAGAGTAAGATAAAATATTTTCAAATCATATATTCTACAAAAAAGACCTGTATCTATTACACATAAAATTTAGCAATAAGAAAGCAAACTCCCTAAGTTAGAAAATGAGCAAAAACCTTGACTAGACACTTCACCACAAATAATATACAGAAGGCAAATATGCATGTGAAAAGATGTTCAACATTGTCAGACACATAGGGAATGCCAATGAAAACAAATGAGATATCACTTTAAGGTTATTAGAAGGTTAAAAAAAGATAATATCTAATGTTCTGCCACTGTAACTCTCAAACATTGTCAGTTGGAATACAGAATGGTACGACCACTGTGGAAAATAGTTTGGCAGTTTCTCATAAAATTAAACATACACTTATGGTTCAGCAATCTCACTCCTAGGTATTTACTCAAGAGAAATGAAAACCTATGTTCCAGTAAAAATCTATATACAAACGTTTATAGCAGTTCTCTTCATAAGAGCTAAAACTGGAAACCACCCAAGGGGTCAATATGTAAACAAAACTGTGGTACACCTTTCAAAGAGTGAATGCTTAAGCAAAAAAACAAACAAACAAACAAAAAAAAACAGTGGTACAACCATCCAGTTGGATACCACTCGGTAACAAAAAGGAACCAAACTATTGATACACACAGCCGCTTGAATGAATATCAGAGACATTGTGCTGAGTTAAAGAAGCCAATTTCAAAATGTTACATGCTATATGATTCCATGTATATGACCTTCTTAAGAAGAAAGAATTCTATCAATGGAGAACAGCCCATGTTTGCCAGGGGCTGGGGATGAGGGAGAATATGACGACAAAGGGGTAGCTTGAGGACGTTTTTGGTGTGGCAGGACTGTCTATATCCTGACTTCGGTGGTGGTTACATGAATCTATATTTGTGTTAAAATCCACAGAACTATACCCTTTCAGAAAATCAATATTATGTTTACTTAAAAAAAATTAAAAACAAAATAGAAAAAACTTCCTAGCACTCCCTATGCTCCTAAAGAAATAATAGTCAAGACAATTTTGAAAAGAAGGAACTGGTGAAAGGACTTATTCAGCTAGATATAGATATCAAGACTTATTATAAAGTTATATTAATTAAAATAGTATGGTATTGTCACAAGATTAGACCGACCAATGAAAAAGATTAAAGCCCAGAAATGAATCTATGCATAGACAGATATCTAATTTATAAAAAAGGTGGCATTGAAGAGCAATGGACAAAGGATGGTCATTTAAACAGATGGTGCTGGGACAGCCTGAGTGTCTATATAGAAGAGAGATCAACTACAAGTTATATTGTTGGTCTCAATATGAGAGACAAAACAATAAAGCTTTTGGAAGACAGTATAGAAGAATGTGTTCATAGTCTCAATGTCGGGAAATATCGATTTAAACAGAATAATGAAAAATACAAATAAGGCTATTCATCACACTTGTTTATATAATAATAAGTTAGAAATAATCCAAGCGTTCAATAATCATAAAGGCTTAAATCATGAATGGAATAAATATTACCATGCAAGTAATCTTTTCAAATAATATTTAATAATATGGCAAAATGTTTGCAATATAACATTAAGTGACAAAAGCCATGAGCTAAGCTATAAATATTTGTTACTAGAAATATACTGGAAATAAATATATAAGATATTATCTCTGGTTTTTGAGTCAGGATATGGTTAGCACACTCGGACTAGGTATTTTGAAAAGCATTTAATAAAAGAACATTTTACAAAGGTATGAGAAGGATTTAATAAGAGAGATTGCCAGAACCTGAGTGAGTGGCTGTGTGGAGTGGGCTGTCTTACAGGAGCTGAGGCATTTTATCAACAGATGCTGCAGGGAGTGTACAAGGAGAGTAAATACCCCAGCCTCTGTCCTCTACCTCTCCACTCTCCTGCTGATGTTTCTCATTGCCCAAGCCCAACAGGAAGCCACAAGGCAAGGAAGCTGGTTAATGTAGCCCATACAGATCAGGCTCTCGGGGCACAATGCAGGGTGAAGAAGGCAAGAGAGTGGATTTGCAGAAGCACATGGGAGGTATCCAGTACATCTGGATGGTGGGATTAGTGGTGATGATGGGTTTTTTTTCATTATAGGTTTTTTCCTCCAAATTTCAAGAAAGAACAGCATTAGTTTAAAATGGGAAAAATGTGTCATCAAACCCTAGACATATTTTCTTCACATCTCAACATAGCATGCATTAGGGGCTGGGGAGTATGTTCATGCAAGGGTGTATATGTACATCCTTTTATTGTAGAACCTGTCATTACAGTACTGGAAACAACCCAATGCCCATCAACGATTGAATGAATAAATAAAATGCAAGTATATTCCTATAATAGATCCTATATGGCAATGACTAGAATAAAATCCTGACTCCTTACCACGGTTTACAAAGCCCTGGCACCACTCGCTTTACCATTTGCTCCTGCCTCCATTCTGCTGTAGCTAAACTGACCTTTCTGTTCTTTAAATATGTCACTTACTCTGCCCTAGCGCCTTTGATCTAGGTGTTCCCTCTTCCTGGAATAAAAAGCTCCCTGACTTTTCCATGGCTGGCTACTTCTTGCCACTTAGGACTCATCTTAAATGATGTCTCTTTAGAGATGGCTTCCTTAACCACCAAATCTGAAGTAGCTCTTAAAATCAACCTGTTTGGGCCGGGCGCGGTGGCTCAAGCCTGTAATCCCAGCACTTTGGGAGGCCGAGGCGGGTGGATCACGAGGTCAGGAGATCGAGACCATCCTGGTCAAAATGGTGAAACCCCCGTCTCTACTAAAAATACAAAAAATTAGCTGGGCATGGTGGTGCGTGAGTGTGATCCCAGCTACTCAGGAGGCTGAGGCAGGACAATT